>NC_133930.1:49099380-49364380 GCF_964199755.1 Larus michahellis | reverse complement strand
GAGCCAGGAACTTTTCTCCCTACACTGTCCATTGAGTTGTCCTCAAAACCAATATACATCCTGCTATATCTCCCACATGGAAAGTGCCAGGAGGGAGAAGTGGGGATTATGTTTAGACTTTTCTCGGAACTGCTTCAAATCAACTAGATAGCTTTGTGCTGTAAATCTCCCAACAGCCAAACGCAAAAGCAGCAAACATCTCGCTGTATGTTCCACATCCAAAGTGCCAAGAGAGAGCTTGCTCTCCTTGTCTTCGAGTACTGTTTTCACTGTCCCGGTTACCTCTTTGCTAACATTCTCTTCAGAGCTGCAGTGATACCAGGAACCACGTGGAGAAGGCACCCACACTGAAAGTGCCTGGAAGGAACATTGGGGCTTCTTCTCAGTGTCTCTGATGTCGGGTTTCACTGTCCCGGGAAAGCCTCTGCTAACACCCTGCAGAGCGCTGAGCCCAATATACAGAAACGTCTTGCGGTATCTCCTACAGGGAAAGTGCCAGGAGGAATTGTGGAGCTTGTTCTCAGTGTCTCTGAGAATTGCTCTGATTATCCCTGTGACCTCTTTGCTAAGACTCTCCAGAGAGACGTCCTCAAAACCAACACACATCTTGACATATCTCCCACACTGACCGCAGAGTATCCAGGAACGGCATTCAAGGAGCCAGGAAATTTTCTGCCCACACTCTCCGGGGACAGTTCCTTAAAACCAATATACATCCTGCTACATCTCCCACATGGAAATTGCCAGGAGGGAAAAGTGGGGATTATGCTTAGACTTTCTCAGAACTGCTTCAACTCAACTAGATATCTTTGTGCTGTAAGTCTCCCAACAGCCAAACGCAAAAGCAGCAAACATCTCGCTGTATATCCCACATCGTAAGTGCCAAGAGAGAGCTTGCTCTCCCTGTCTTCGAGTACTGTTTTCACTGTCCCGGTTACCTCTTTGCTAACATTCTCTTCAGAGCTGCAGTGAAACCAGGAACCACGTAGAGAAGGCACCCACGCTGAAAATGACTGGAAGGAACGTTGGGGCTTCTTCTCAGTGTCTCTGACATAGGGTTTCACTGTCCCGGGAAAGTCTCCGCTAACACCCTTCAGAGCGCAGTGCCCAATATACAGAAACGTCTTGCAGTATCTCCTACAGGGAAAGTGCCAGGAGGAATTGTGGAGCTTGTTCTCAGTGTCTCTGAGAATTGCTCTGATTATCCGTGTGACCTCTTTGCTAAGACTCTCCAGAGAGACGTCCTCAAAACCAACACACATCTTGACATATCTCCCACACTGACTGCAGAGTATCCAGGAACGGCATTCAAGGAGCCAGGAACTTTTCTGCCCACACTCTCCGGGGACAGTTCCTTAAAACCAATATACATCCTGCTATATCTCCCACATGGAAAGTGCCAGGAGGGAGAAGTGAGGATTATGCTTAGACTTTCTCAGAACTGCTTCAACTCAACTAGATATCTTTGTGCTGTAAATCTCCCAACAGCCAAACGCAAAAGCAGCAAACATCTCGCTGTATGTCCCACATCCAAAGTGCCAAGAGAGTACTGTAGAGCTTGCTCCCCCTGTCTTTGAGTACTGTTTTCACTGTCCCGGTTACCTCTTTGCTAACATTCTCTTCAGAGCTGCAGTGAAACCAGGAACCACGTGGAGAAGGCACCCACACTGAAAGTGCCTGGAAGGAACATTGGGGCTTCTTCTCAGTGTCTCTGACATAGGGTTTCACTGTCCCAGGAAAGCCTCTGCTAACACCCTGCAGAGCGCTGTGCCCAATATACAGAAACGTCTTGCAGTATATCCTACAGGGAAAGTGCCAGGAGGAATTGTGGAGCTTGTTCTCAGTGTCTCTGAGAATTGCTGTGATTATCCGTGTGACCTCTTTGCTAAGACTCTCCAGAGAGACGTCCTCAAAACCAACACACATCTTGACATATCTCCCTCATTGATCGCAGTGTCTCCAGGAACGGCATTCAAGGAGCCAGGAACTTTTCTCCCTACACTGTCCATTGAGTTGTCCTCAAAACCAATATACATCCTGCTATATCTCCCACATGGAAAGTGCTTGGCGGGAGAAGTGGGGATTATGTTTAGACTTTCTCGGAACTGCTTCAAATCAACTAGATATCTTTGTGCTGTAAATCTCCCAACAGCCAAACGCAAAAGCAGCAAACATCTCGCTGTATGTCCCACATCCAAAGTGCCAAGAGAGTACTGTAGAGCTTGCTCTCCCTGTCTTTGAGTACTGTTTTCACTGTCCCGGTTACCTCTTTGCTAACATTCTCTTCAGAGCTGCAGTGAAACCAGGAACCACGTGGAGAAGGCACCCACACTGAAAGTGCCTGGAAGGAACATTGGGGCTTCTTCTCAGTGTCTCTGACATAGGGTTTCACTGTCCCGGGAAAGCCTCTGCTAACACCCTGCAGAGCGCTGTGCCCAATATACAGAAACGTCTTGCAGTATCTCCTACAGGGAAAGTGCCAGGAGGAATTGTGGAGCTTGTTCTCAGTGTCTCTGAGAATTGCTCTGATTATCCGTGTGACCTCTTTGCTAAGACTCTCTAGAGAGCCGTCCTCAAAACCAACACACATCTTGAAATATCTCCCACATTGATCGCAGTGTCTCCAGGAACGGCATTCAAGGAGCCAGGAACTTTTCTCCCTACACTGTCCATTGAGTTGTCCTCAAAACCAATATACATCCTGCTATATCTCCCACATGGAAAGTGCCAGGAGGGAGAAGTGGGGATTATGTTTAGACTTTTCTCGGAACTGCTTCAAATCAACTAGATAGCTTTGTGCTGTAAATCTCCCAACAGCCAAACGCAAAAGCAGCAAACATCTCGCTGTATGTTCCACATCCAAAGTGCCAAGAGAGTACTGTAGAGCTTGCTCTCCCTGTCTTTGAGTACTGTTTTCACTGTCCCGGTTACCTCTTTGCTAACATTCTCTTCAGAGCTGCAGTGATACCAGGAACCACGTGGAGAAGGCACCCACACTGAAAGTGCCTGGAAGGAACATTGGGGCTTCTTCTCAGTGTCTCTGATGTCGGGTTTCACTGTCCCGGGAAAGCCTCTGCTAACACCCTGCAGAGCGCTGAGCCCAATATACAGAAACGTCTTGCGGTATCTCCTACAGGGAAAGTGCCAGGAGGAATTGTGGAGCTTGTTCTCAGTGTCTCTGAGAATTGCTCTGATTATCCGTGTGACCTCTTTGCTAAGACTCTCCAGAGAGACGTCCTCAAAACCAACACACATCTTGACATATCTCCCTCATTGATCGCAGTGTCTCCAGGAACGGCATTCAAGGAGCCAGGAACTTTTCTCCCTACACTGTCCATTGAGTTGTCCTCAAAACCAATATACATCCTGCTATATCTCCCACATGGAAAGTGCTTGGCGGGAGAAGTGGGGATTATGTTTAGACTTTCTCGGAACTGCTTCAAATCAACTAGATATCTTTGTGCTGTAAATCTCCCAACAGCCAAACGCAAAAGCAGCAAACATCTCGCTGTATGTCCCACATCCAAAGTGCCAAGAGAGAGCTAGCTCTCCCTGTCTTCGAGTACTGTTTTCAGTGTCCCGGTTACCTCTTTGCTAACATTCTCTTCAGAGCTGCAGTGAAACCAGGAACCACGTGGAGAAGGCACCCACGCTGAAAATGACTGGAAGGAACGTTGGGGCTTCTTCTCAGTGACTCTGACATAGGGTTTCACTGTCCCGGGAAAGTCTCCGCTAACACCCTGCAGAGCGCAGTGCCCAATATACAGAAACGTCTTGCAGTATCTCCTACAGGGAAAGTGCCAGGAGGAATTGTGGAGCTTGGTCTCAGTGTCTCTGAGAATTGCTCTGATTATCCGTGTGACCTCTTTGCTAAGACTCTCCAGAGAGACGTCCTCAAAACCAACACACATCTTGACATATCTCCCTCATTGATCGCAGTGTCTCCAGGAATGGCATTCAAGGAGCCAGGAACTTTTCTCCCTACACTGTCCATTGAGTTGTCCTCAAAACCAATATGCATCCTGCTATATCTCCCACATGGAAAGTGCTTGGCGGGAGAAGTGGGGATTATGTTTAGACTTTCTCGGAACTGCTTCAAATCAACTAGATATCTTTGTGCTGTAAATCTCCCAACAGCCAAATCAAAAGCAGCAAACATCTCGCTGTATGTCCCACATCCAAAGTGCCAAGAGAGTAATGTAGAGCTTGCTAACCCTCTCCTTGAGTACTGTTTTCACTGTCCCGGTTACCTCTTTGCTAACATTCTCTTCAGAGCTGCAGTGAAACCAGGAACCACGTGGAGAAGGCACCCACACTGAAAATGACTGGAAGGAACGTTGGGGCTTCTTCTCAGTGTCTCTGACATAGGGTTTCACTGTCCCGGGAAAGCCTCTGCTAACACCCTGCAGAGCGCTGTGCCCAATATACAGAAACGTCTTGCGGTATCTCCTACAGGGAAAGTGCCAGGAGGAATTGTGGAGCTTGGTCTCAGTGTCTCTGAGAATTGCTCTGATTATCCGTGTGACCTCTTTGCTAAGACTCTCCAGAGAGACGTCCTCAAAACCAACACACATCTTGACATATCTCCCACACTGACTGCAGAGTATCCAGGAACGGCATTCAAGGAGCCAGGAACTTTTCTGCCCACACTCTCCGGGGACAGTTCCTTAAAACCAATATACATCCTGCTATATCTCCCACATGGAAAGTGCCAGGAGGGAGAAGTGAGGATTATGCTTAGACTTTCTCAGAACTGCTTCAACTCAACTAGATATCTTTGTGCTGTAAGTCTCCCAACAGCCAAACGCAAAAGCAGCAAACATGTCGCTGTATGTCCCACATCGTAAGTGCCAAGAGAGAGCTTGCTCTCCCTGTCTTCGAGTACTGTTTTCACTGTCCCGGTTACCTCTTTGCTAACATTCTCTTCAGAGCTGCAGTGAAACCAGGAACCACGTGGAGAAGGCACCCACGCTGAAAATGACTGGAAGGAACGTTGGGGCTTCTTCTCAGTGTCTCTGACATAGGGTTTCACTGTCCCGGGAAAGTCTCCGCTAACACCCTTCAGAGCGCAGTGCCCAATATACAGAAACGTCTTGCAGTATCTCCTACAGGGAAAGTGCCAGGAGGAATTGTGGAGCTTGTTCTCAGTGTCTCTGAGAATTGCTCTGATTATCCGTGTGACCTCTTTGCTAAGACTCTCCAGAGAGACGTCCTCAAAACCAACACACATCTTGACATATCTCCCTCATTGATCGCAGTGTCTCCAGGAACGGCATTCAAGGAGCCAGGAACTTTTCTCCCTACACTGTCCATTGAGTTGTCCTCAAAACCAATATACATCCTGCTATATCTCCCACATGGAAAGTGCTTGGCGGGAGAAGTGGGGATTATGTTTAGACTTTCTCGGAACTGCTTCAAATCAACTAGATAGCTTTGTGCTGTAAATCTCCCAACAGCCAAACGCAAAAGCAGCAAACATCTCGCTGTATGTTCCACATCCAAAGTGCCAAGAGACTAATGTAGAGCTTGCTCTCCCTGTCTTTGAGTACTGTTTTCACTGTCCCGGTTACCTCTTTGCTAACATTCTCTTCAGAGCTGCAGTGAAACCAGGAACCACGTGGAGAAGGCACCCACCCTGAAAGTGCCTGGAAGGAACATTGGGGCTTCTTCTCAGTGTCTCTGATGTCGGGTTTCACTGTCCCGGGAAAGCCTCTGCTAACACCCTGCAGAGCGCTGTGCCCAATATACAGAAACGTCTTGCGGTATCTCCTACAGGGAAAGTGCCAGGAGGAATTGTGGAGCTTGTTCTCAGTGTCTCTGAGAATTGCTCTGATTATCCGTGTGACCTCTTTGCTAAGACTCTCCAGAGAGCCGTCCTCAAAACCAACACACATCTTGACATATCTCCCACACTGACCGCAGAGTATCCAGGAACGGCATTCAAGGAGCCAGGAAATTTTCTGCCCACACTCTCCGGGGACAGTTCCTTAAAACCAATATACATCCTGCTACATCTCCCACATGGAAATTGCCAGGAGGGAAAAGTGGGGATTATGCTTAGACTTTCTCAGAACTGCTTCAACTCAACTAGATATCTTTGTGCTGTAAGTCTCCCAACAGCCAAACGCAAAAGCAGCAAACATGTCGCTGTATGTCCCACATCGTAAGTGCCAAGAGAGAGCTTGCTCTCCCTGTCTTCGAGTACTGTTTTCACTGTCCCGGTTACCTCTTTGCTAACATTCTCTTCAGAGCTGCAGTGAAACCAGGAACCACGTGGAGAAGGCACCCACGCTGAAAATGACTGGAAGGAACGTTGGGGCTTCTTCTCAGTGTCTCTGACATAGGGTTTCACTGTCCCGGGAAAGTCTCCGCTAACACCCTTCAGAGCGCTGTGCCCAATATACAGAAACGTCTTGCAGTATCTCCTACAGGGAAAGTGCCAGGAGGAATTGTGGAGCTTGTTCTCAGTGTCTCTGAGAATTGCTCTGATTATCCGTGTGACCTCTTTGCTAAGACTCTCCAGAGAGACGTCCTCAAAACCAACACACATCTTGACATATCTCCCTCATTGATCGCAGTGTCTCCAGGAATGGCATTCAAGGAGCCAGGAACTTTTCTCCCTACACTGTCCATTGAGTTGTCCTCAAAACCAATATACATCCTGCTATATCTCCCACATGGAAAGTGCTTGGCGGGAGAAGTGGGGATTATGTTTAGACTTTCTCGGAACTGCTTCAAATCAACTAGATATCTTTGTGCTGTAAATCTCCCAACAGCCAAATCAAAAGCAGCAAACATCTCGCTGTATGTCCCACATCCAAAGTGCCAAGAGAGTAATGTAGAGCTTGCTAACCCTCTCCTTGAGTACTGTTTTCAGTGTCCCGGTTACCTCTTTGCTAACATTCTCTTCAGAGCTGCAGTGAAACCAGGAA
This sequence comes from Larus michahellis, assembly GCF_964199755.1. Taxonomy (NCBI): domain Eukaryota; kingdom Metazoa; phylum Chordata; class Aves; order Charadriiformes; family Laridae; genus Larus; species Larus michahellis. Next base: position 49,357,448 of record NC_133930.1, on the reverse strand, counting down.
CCACGTGGAGAAGGCACCCACACTGAAAATGACTGGAAGGAACGTTGGGGCTTCTTCTCAGTGTCTCTGACATAGGGTTTCACTGTCCCGGGAAAGCCTCTGCTAACACCCTGCAGAGCGCTGTGCCCAATATACAGAAACGTCTTGCGGTATCTCCTACAGGGAAAGTGCCAGGAGGAATTGTGGAGCTTGTTCTCAGTGTCTCTGAGAATTGCTCTGATTATCCGTGTGACCTCTTTGCTAAGACTCTCCAGAGAGACGTCCTCAAAACCAACACACATCTTGACATATCTCCCTCATTGATCGCAGTGTCTCCAGGAACGGCATTCAAGGAGCCAGGAACTTTTCTCCCTACACTGTCCATTGAGTTGTCCTCAAAACCAATATACATCCTGCTATATCTCCCACATGGAAAGTGCTTGGCGGGAGAAGTGGGGATTATGTTTAGACTTTCTCAGAACTGCTTCAAATCAACTAGATATCTTTGTGCTGTAAATCTCCCAACAGCCAAACGCAAAAGCAGCAAACCTCTCGCTGTATGTCCCACATCCAAAGTGCCAAGAGAGAGCTTGCTCTCCCTGGCTTTGAGTACTGTTTTCACTGTCCCGGTTACCTCTTTGCTAACATTCTCTTCAGAGCTGCAGTGAAACCAGGAACCACGTGGAGAAGGCACCCACCCTGAAAATGACTGGAAGGAAGGTTGGGGCTTCTTCTCAGTGTCTCTGACATAGTGTTTCACTGTCCCGGGAAAGTCTCTGCTAACACCTTGCAGAGCACAGCGCCCAATATACAGAAACGTCTTGCAGTATCTCCTACAGGGAAAGTGCCAGGAGGAATTGTGGAGCTTGGTCTCAGTGTCTCTGAGAATTGCTCTGATTATCCCTGTGACCTCTTTGCTAAGAATCTCCGGAGAGACGTCCTCAAAACCAACACACATCTTGACATATCTCCCACACTGACCGCAGAGTATCCAGGAACGGCATTCAAGGAGCCAGGAAATTTTCTGCCCACACTCTCCGGGGACAGTTCCTTAAAACCAATATACATCCTGCTACATCTCCCACATGGAAATTGCCAGGAGGGAAAAGTGGGGATTATGCTTAGACTTTCTCAGAACTGCTTCAACTCAACTAGATATCTTTGTGCTGTAAATCTCCCAACAGCCAAACGCAAAAGCAGCAAACATCTCGCTGTATGTCCCATATCCAAAGTGCCAAGAGAGTACTGTAGAGCTTGCTCTCCCTGTCTTTGAGTACTGTTTTCACTGTCCCAGTTACCTCTTTGCTAACATTCTCTTCAGAGCTGCAGTGAAACCAGGAACCACGTGGAGAAGGCACCCACACTGAAAGTGCCTGGAAGGAACACTGGGGCTTCTTCTCAGTGTCTCTGACATAGGGTTTCACTGTCCCAGGAAAGCCTCTGCTAACACCCTGCAGAGCGCTGTGCCCAATATACAGAAACGTCTTGCGGTATCTCCTACAGGGAAAGTGCCAGGAGGAATTGTGGAGCTTGTCCTCAGTGTCTCTGAGAATTGCTCTGATTATCCGTGTGACCTCTTTGCTAAGACTCTCCAGAGAGACGTCCTCAAAACCAACACACATCTTGACATATCTCCCTCATTGATCGCAGTGTCTCCAGGAATGGCATTCAAGGAGCCAGGAACTTTTCTCCCTACACTGTCCATTGAGTTGTCCTCAAACCCAATATACATCCTGCTATATCTCCCACATGGAAAGTGCTTGGCGGGAGAAGTGGGGATTATGTTTAGACTTTCTCGGAACTGCTTCAAATCAAGTAGATATCTTTGTGCTGTAAATCTCCCAACAGCCAAATCAAAAGCAGCAAACATCTCGCTGTATGTCCCACATCCAAAGTGCCAAGAGAGTAATGTAGAGCTTGCTAACCCTCTCCTTGAGTACTGTTTTCAGTGTCCCGGTTACCTCTTTGCTAACATTCTCTTCAGAGCTGCAGTGAAACCAGGAACCACGTGGAGAAGGCACCCACACTGAAAATGACTGGAAGGAACGTTGGGGCTTCTTCTCAGTGTCTCTGACATAGGGTTTCACTGTCCCGGGAAAGCCTCTGCTAACACCCTGCAGAGCGCTGTGCCCAATATACAGAAACGTCTTGCGGTATCTCCTACAGGGAAAGTGCCAGGAGGAATTGTGGAGCTTGGTCTCAGTGTCTCTGAGAATTGCTCTGATTATCCGTGTGACCTCTTTGCTAAGACTCTCCAGAGAGACGTCCTCAAAACCAACACACATCTTGACATATCTCCCACACTGACTGCAGAGTATCCAGGAACGGCATTCAAGGAGCCAGGAACTTTTCTGCCCACACTCTCCGGGGACAGTTCCTTAAAACCAATATACATCCTGCTATATCTCCCACATGGAAAGTGCCAGGAGGGAGAAGTGAGGATTATGCTTAGACTTTCTCAGAACTGCTTCAACTCAACTAGATATCTTTGTGCTGTAAGTCTCCCAACAGCCAAACGCAAAAGCAGCAAACATGTCGCTGTATGTCCCACATCGTAAGTGCCAAGAGAGAGCTTGCTCTCCCTGTCTTCGAGTACTGTTTTCACTGTCCCGGTTACCTCTTTGCTAACATTCTCTTCAGAGCTGCAGTGAAACCAGGAACCACGTGGAGAAGGCACCCACGCTGAAAATGACTGGAAGGAACGTTGGGGCTTCTTCTCAGTGTCTCTGACATAGGGTTTCACTGTCCCGGGAAAGTCTCCGCTAACACCCTTCAGAGCGCAGTGCCCAATATACAGAAACGTCTTGCAGTATCTCCTACAGGGAAAGTGCCAGGAGGAATTGTGGAGCTTGTTCTCAGTGTCTCTGAGAATTGCTCTGATTATCCGTGTGACCTCTTTGCTAAGACTCTCCAGAGAGACGTCCTCAAAACCAACACACATCTTGACATATCTCCCTCATTGATCGCAGTGTCTCCAGGAACGGCATTCAAGGAGCCAGGAACTTTTCTCCCTACACTGTCCATTGAGTTGTCCTCAAAACCAATATACATCCTGCTATATCTCCCACATGGAAAGTGCTTGGCGGGAGAAGTGGGGATTATGTTTAGACTTTCTCGGAACTGCTTCAAATCAACTAGATAGCTTTGTGCTGTAAATCTCCCAACAGCCAAACGCAAAAGCAGCAAACATCTCGCTGTATGTTCCACATCCAAAGTGCCAAGAGACTAATGTAGAGCTTGCTCTCCCTGTCTTTGAGTACTGTTTTCACTGTCCCGGTTACCTCTTTGCTAACATTCTCTTCAGAGCTGCAGTGAAACCAGGAACCACGTGGAGAAGGCACCCACCCTGAAAGTGCCTGGAAGGAACATTGGGGCTTCTTCTCAGTGTCTCTGATGTCGGGTTTCACTGTCCCGGGAAAGCCTCTGCTAACACCCTGCAGAGCGCTGTGCCCAATATACAGAAACGTCTTGCGGTATCTCCTACAGGGAAAGTGCCAGGAGGAATTGTGGAGCTTGTTCTCAGTGTCTCTGAGAATTGCTCTGATTATCCGTGTGACCTCTTTGCTAAGACTCTCCAGAGAGCCGTCCTCAAAACCAACACACATCTTGACATATCTCCCACACTGACCGCAGAGTATCCAGGAACGGCATTCAAGGAGCCAGGAAATTTTCTGCCCACACTCTCCGGGGACAGTTCCTTAAAACCAATATACATCCTGCTACATCTCCCACATGGAAATTGCCAGGAGGGAAAAGTGGGGATTATGCTTAGACTTTCTCAGAACTGCTTCAACTCAACTAGATATCTTTGTGCTGTAAGTCTCCCAACAGCCAAACGCAAAAGCAGCAAACATGTCGCTGTATGTCCCACATCGTAAGTGCCAAGAGAGAGCTTGCTCTCCCTGTCTTCGAGTACTGTTTTCACTGTCCCGGTTACCTCTTTGCTAACATTCTCTTCAGAGCTGCAGTGAAACCAGGAACCACGTGGAGAAGGCACCCACGCTGAAAATGACTGGAAGGAACGTTGGGGCTTCTTCTCAGTGTCTCTGACATAGGGTTTCACTGTCCCGGGAAAGTCTCCGCTAACACCCTTCAGAGCGCTGTGCCCAATATACAGAAACGTCTTGCAGTATCTCCTACAGGGAAAGTGCCAGGAGGAATTGTGGAGCTTGTTCTCAGTGTCTCTGAGAATTGCTCTGATTATCCGTGTGACCTCTTTGCTAAGACTCTCCAGAGAGACGTCCTCAAAACCAACACACATCTTGACATATCTCCCTCATTGATCGCAGTGTCTCCAGGAATGGCATTCAAGGAGCCAGGAACTTTTCTCCCTACACTGTCCATTGAGTTGTCCTCAAAACCAATATACATCCTGCTATATCTCCCACATGGAAAGTGCTTGGCGGGAGAAGTGGGGATTATGTTTAGACTTTCTCGGAACTGCTTCAAATCAACTAGATATCTTTGTGCTGTAAATCTCCCAACAGCCAAATCAAAAGCAGCAAACATCTCGCTGTATGTCCCACATCCAAAGTGCCAAGAGAGTAATGTAGAGCTTGCTAACCCTCTCCTTGAGTACTGTTTTCAGTGTCCCGGTTACCTCTTTGCTAACATTCTCTTCAGAGCTGCAGTGAAACCAGGAACCACGTGGAGAAGGCACCCACACTGAAAATGACTGGAAGGAACGTTGGGGCTTCTTCTCAGTGTCTCTGACATAGGGTTTCACTGTCCCGGGAAAGCCTCTGCTAACACCCTGCAGAGCGCTGTGCCCAATATACAGAAACGTCTTGCGGTATCTCCTACAGGGAAAGTGCCAGGAGGAATTGTGGAGCTTGTTCTCAGTGTCTCTGAGAATTGCTCTGATTATCCGTGTGACCTCTTTGCTAAGACTCTCCAGAGAGACGTCCTCAAAACCAACACACATCTTGACATATCTCCCTCATTGATCGCAGTGTCTCCAGGAACGGCATTCAAGGAGCCAGGAACTTTTCTCCCTACACTGTCCATTGAGTTGTCCTCAAAACCAATATACATCCTGCTATATCTCCCACATGGAAAGTGCTTGGCGGGAGAAGTGGGGATTATGTTTAGACTTTCTCAGAACTGCTTCAAATCAACTAGATATCTTTGTGCTGTAAATCTCCCAACAGCCAAACGCAAAAGCAGCAAACCTCTCGCTGTATGTCCCACATCCAAAGTGCCAAGAGAGAGCTTGCTCTCCCTGTCTTTGAGTACTGTTTTCACTGTCCCGGTTACCTCTTTGCTAACATTCTCTTCAGAGCTGCAGTGAAACCAGGAACCACGTGGAGAAGGCACCCACCCTGAAAATGACTGGAAGGAAGGTTGGGGCTTCTTCTCAGTGTCTCTGACATAGTGTTTCACTGTCCCGGGAAAGTCTCTGCTAACACCTTGCAGAGCACAGCGCCCAATATACAGAAACGTCTTGCAGTATCTCCTACAGGGAAAGTGCCAGGAGGAATTGTGGAGCTTGGTCTCAGTGTCTCTGAGAATTGCTCTGATTATCCCTGTGACCTCTTTGCTAAGAATCTCCGGAGAGACGTCCTCAAAACCAACACACATCTTGACATATCTCCCACACTGACCGCAGAGTATCCAGGAACGGCATTCAAGGAGCCAGGAAATTTTCTGCCCACACTCTCCGGGGACAGTTCCTTAAAACCAATATACATCCTGCTACATCTCCCACATGGAAATTGCCAGGAGGGAAAAGTGGGGATTATGCTTAGACTTTCTCAGAACTGCTTCAACTCAACTAGATATCTTTGTGCTGTAAATCTCCCAACAGCCAAACGCAAAAGCAGCAAACATCTCGCTGTATGTCCCATATCCAAAGTGCCAAGAGAGTACTGTAGAGCTTGCTCTCCCTGTCTTTGAGTACTGTTTTCACTGTCCCAGTTACCTCTTTGCTAACATTCTCTTCAGAGCTGCAGTGAAACCAGGAACCACGTGGAGAAGGCACCCACACTGAAAGTGCCTGGAAGGAACACTGGGGCTTCTTCTCAGTGTCTCTGACATAGGGTTTCACTGTCCCAGGAAAGCCTCTGCTAACACCCTGCAGAGCGCTGTGCCCAATATACAGAAACGTCTTGCGGTATCTCCTACAGGGAAAGTGCCAGGAGGAATTGTGGAGCTTGTCCTCAGTGTCTCTGAGAATTGCTCTGATTATCCGTGTGACCTCTTTGCTAAGACTCTCCAGAGAGACGTCCTCAAAACCAACACACATCTTGACATATCTCCCTCATTGATCGCAGTGTCTCCAGGAATGGCATTCAAGGAGCCAGGAACTTTTCTCCCTACACTGTCCATTGAGTTGTCCTCAAACCCAATATACATCCTGCTATATCTCCCACATGGAAAGTGCTTGGCGGGAGAAGTGGGGATTATGTTTAGACTTTCTCGGAACTGCTTCAAATCAAGTAGATATCTTTGTGCTGTAAATCTCCCAACAGCCAAATCAAAAGCAGCAAACATCTCGCTGTATGTCCCACATCCAAAGTGCCAAGAGAGTAATGTAGAGCTTGCTAACCCTCTCCTTGAGTACTGTTTTCAGTGTCCCGGTTACCTCTTTGCTAACATTCTCTTCAGAGCTGCAGTGAAACCAGGAACCACGTGGAGAAGGCACCCACACTGAAAATGACTGGAAGGAACGTTGGGGCTTCTTCTCAGTGTCTCTGACATAGGGTTTCACTGTCCCGGGAAAGCCTCTGCTAACACCCTGCAGAGCGCTGTGCCCAATATACAGAAACGTCTTGCGGTATCTCCTACAGGGAAAGTGCCAGGAGGAATTGTGGAGCTTGGTCTCAGTGTCTCTGAGAATTGCTCTGATTATCCCTGTGACCTCTTTGCTAAGACTCTCCAGAGAGACGTCCTCAAAACCAACACACATCTTGACATATCTCCCACACTGACTGCAGAGTATCCAGGAACGGCATTCAAGGAGCCAGGAACTTTTCTGCCCACACTCTCCGGGGACAGTTCCTTAAAACCAATATACATCCTGCTATATCTCCCACATGGAAAGTGCCAGGAGGGAGAAGTGAGGATTATGTTTAGACTTTCTCGGAACTGCTTCAAATCAACTAGATATCTTTGTGCTGTAAATCTCCCAACAGCCAAATCAAAAGCAGCAAACATCTCGCTGTATGTCCCACATCCAAAGTGCCAAGAGAGTAATGTAGAGCTTGCTAACCCTCTCTTTGAGTACTGTTTTCACTGTCCCGGTTACCTCTTTGCTAACATTCTCTTCAGAGCTGCAGTGAAACCAGGAACCACGTGGAGAAGGCACCCACCCTGAAAATGACTGGAAGGAACGTTGGGGCTTCTTCTCAGTGTCTCTGACATAGGGTTTCACTGTCCCGGGAAAGCCTCTGCTAACACCCTGCAGAGCACAGCGCCCAATATACAGAAACGTCTTGCAGTATCTCCTACAGGGAAAGTGCCAGGAGGAATTGTGGAGCTTGTTCTCAGTGTCTCTGAGAATTGCTCTGATTATCCGTGTGACCCCTTTGCTAAGACTCTCCAGAGAGACGTCCTCAAAACCAACACACATCTTGACATATCTCCCACACTGACCGCAGAGTATCCAGGAACGGCATTCAAGGAGCCAGGAACTTTTCTGCCCACACTCTCCGGGGACAGTTCCTTAAAACCAATATACATCCTGCTATATCTCCCACATGGAAAGTGCTTGGCGGGAGAAGTGGGGATTATGTTTAGACTTTCTCGGAACTGCTTCAAATCAACTAGATATCTTTGTGCTGTAAATCTCCCAACAGCCAAACGCAAAAGCAGCAAACATCTCGCTGTATGTCCCATATCCAAAGTGCCAAGAGAGTACTGTAGGGCTTGCTCTCCCTCTCTTTGAGTACTGTTTTCACTGTCCCGGTTACCTCTTTGCTAACATTCTCTTCAGAGCTGCAGTGAAACCAGGAACCACGTGGAGAAGGCACCCACACTGAAAGTGCCTGGAAGGAACACTGGGGCTTCTTCTCAGTGTCTCTGACATAGGGTTTCACTGTCCCGGGAAAGCCTCTGCTAACACCCTGCAGAGCGCTGTGCCCAATATACAGAAACGTCTTGCAGTATCTCCTACAGGGAAAGTGCCAGGAGGAATTGTGGAGCTTGTTCTCAGTGTCTCTGAGAATTGCTCTGATTATCCCTGTGACCTCTTTGCTAAGACTCTCCGGAGAGACGTCCTCAAAACCAACACACATCTTGACATATCTCCCACACTGACCGCAGAGTATCCAGGAACGGCATTCAAGGAGCCAGGAAATTTTCTGCCCACACTCTCCGGGGACAGTTCCTTAAAACCAATATACATCCTGCTACATCTCCCACATGGAAATTGCCAGGAGGGAAAAGTGGGGATTATGCTTAGACTTTCTCAGAACTGCTTCAACTCAACTAGATATCTTTGTGCTGTAAATCTCCCAACAGCCAAACGCAAAAGCAGCAAACATCTCGCTGTATGTCCCACATCCAAAGTGCCAAGAGAGAGCTTGCTCTCCCTGTCTTTGAGTACTGTTTTCACTGTCCCGGTTACCTCTTTGCTAACATTCTCTTCAGAGCTGCAGTGAAACCAGGAACCACGTGGAGAAGGCACCCACACTGAAAGTGCCTGGAAGGAACATTGGGGCTTCTTCTCAGTGTCTCTGACATAGGGTTTCACTGTCCCGGGAAAGCCTCTGCTAACACCCTGCAGAGCGCTGTGCCCAATATACAGAAACGTCTTGCAGTATCTCCTACAGGGAAAGTGCCAGGAGGAATTGTGGAGCTTGTTCTCAGTGTCTCTGAGAATTGCTCTGATTATCCGTGTGACCTCTTTGCTAAGACTCTCCAGAGAGCCGTCCTCAAAACCAACACACATCTTGACATATCTCCCTCATTGATCGCAGTGTCTCCAGGAACGGCATTCAAGGAGCCAGGAACTTTTCTCCCTACACTGTCCATTGAGTTGTCCTCAAAACCAATATACATCCTGCTATATCTCCCACATGGAAAGTGCCAGGAGGGAGAAGTGGGGATTATGTTTAGACTTTCTCGGAACTGCTTCAAATCAACTAGATAGCTTTGTGCTGTAAATCTCCCAACAGCCAAATGCAAAAGCAGCAAACATCTCGCTGTATGTTCCACATCCAAAGTGCCAAGAGAGTACTGTAGAGCTTGCTCTCCCTCTCTTTGAGTACTGTTTTCAGTGTCCCGGTTACCTCTTTGCTAACATTCTCTTCAGAGCTGCAGTGAAACCAGGAACCACGTGGAGAAGGCACCCACACTGAAAATGACTGGAAGGAACGTTGGGGCTTCTTCTCAGTGTCTCTGACATAGGGTTTCACTGTCCCGGGAAAGTCTCCGCTAACACCCTTCAGAGCGCAGTGCCCAATATACAGAAACGTCTTGCAGTATCTCCTACAGGGAAAGTGCCAGGAGGAATTGTGGAGCTTGTTCTCAGTGTCTCTGAGAATTGCTCTGATTATCCGTGTGACCCCTTTGCTAAGACTCTCCGGAGAGACGTCCTCAAAACCAACACACAGCTTGACATATCTCCCACACTGACCGCAGAGTATCCAGGAACGGCATTCAAGGAGCCAGGAAATTTTCTGCCCACACTCTCCGGGGACAGTTCCTTAAAACCAATATACATCCTGCTACATCTCCCACATGGAAATTGCCAGGAGGGAAAAGTGGGGATTATGCTTAGACTTTCTCAGAACTGCTTCAACTCAACTAGATATCTTTGTGCTGTAAATCTCCCAACAGCCAAACGCAAAAGCAGCAAACATCTCGCTGTATGTCCCACATCGTAAGTGCCAAGAGAGAGCTTGCTCTCCCTGTCTTTGAGTACTGTTTTCACTGTCCCGGTTACCTCTTTGCTAACATTCTCTTCAGAGCTGCAGTGAAACCAGGAACCACGTGGAGAAGGCACCCACACTGAAAGTGCCTGGAAGGAACACTGGGGCTTCTTCTCAGTGTCTCTGACATAGGGTTTCACTGTCCCGGGAAAGCCTCTGCTAACACCCTGCAGAGCGCTGTGCCCAATATACAGAAACGTCTTGCAGTATCTCCTACAGGGAAAGTGCCAGGAGGAATTGTGGAGCTTGTTCTCAGTGTCTCTGAGAATTGCTCTGATTATCCGTGTGACCTCTTTGCTAAGACTCTCCAGAGAGACGTCCTCAAAACCAACACACATCTTGACATATCTCCCTCATTGATCGCAGTGTCTCCAGGAACGGCATTCAAGGAGCCAGGAACTTTTCTCCCTACACTGTCCATTGAGTTGTCCTCAAAACCAATATACATCCTGCTATATCTCCCACATGGGAAGTGCCAGGAGGGAGAAGTGGGGATTATGTTTAGACTTTCTCGGAACTGCTTCAAATCAACTAGATATCTTTGTGCTGTAAATCTCCCAACAGCCAAATCAAAAGCAGCAAACATCTCGCTGTATGTCCCACATCCAAAGTGCCAAGAGAGTAATGTAGAGCTTGCTAACCCTCTCTTTGAGTACTGTTTTCAGTGTCCCGGTTACCTCTTTGCTAACATTCTCTTCAGAGCTGCAGTGAAACCAGGAACCACGTGGAGAAGGCACCCACACTGAAAATGACTGGAAGGAACGTTGGGGCTTCTTCTCAGTGTCTCTGACATAGGGTTTCACTGTCCCGGGAAAGCCTCTGCTAACACCCTGCAGAGCGCTGTGCCCAATATACAGAATCGTCTTGCAGTATCTCCTACAGGGAAAGTGCCAGGAGGAATTGTGGAGCTTGGTCTCAGTGTCTCTGAGAATTGCTCTGATTATCCCTGTGACCTCTTTGCTAAGACTCTCCGGAGAGACATCCTCAAAACCAACACACATCTTGACATATCTCCCACACTGACCGCAGAGTATCCAGGAACGGCATTCAAGGAGCCAGGAAATTTTCTGCCCACACTCTCCGGGGACAGTTCCTTAAAACCAATATACATCCTGCTATATCTCCCACATGGAAAGTGCCAGGAGGGAGAAGTGGGGATTATGCTTAGACTTTCTCAGAACTGCTTCAACTCAACTAGATATCTTTGTGCTGTAAATCTCCCAACAGCCAAACGCAAAAGCAGCAAACATCTCGCTGTATGTCCCACATCCAAAGTGCCAAGAGAGAGCTTGCTCTCCCTGTCTTTGAGTACTGTTTTCACTGTCCCGGTTACCTCTTTGCTAACATTCTCTTCAGAGCTGCAGTGAAACCAGGAACCACGTGGAGAAGGCACCCACACTGAAAGTGCCTGGAAGGAACATTGGGGCTTCTTCTCAGTGTCTCTGACATAGGGTTTCACTGTCCCGGGAAAGCCTCTGCTAACACCCTGCAGAGCGCTGTGCCCAATATACAGAAACGTCTTGCAGTATCTCCTACAGGGAAAGTGCCAGGAGGAATTGTGGAGCTTGTTCTCAGTGTCTCTGAGAATTGCTCTGATTATCCGTGTGACCTCTTTGCTAAGACTCTCCAGAGAGCCGTCCTCAAAACCAACACACATCTTGACATATCTCCCTCATTGATCGCAGTGTCTCCAGGAACGGCATTCAAGGAGCCAGGAACTTTTCTCCCTACACTGTCCATTGAGTTGTCCTCAAAACCAATATACATCCTGCTATATCTCCCACATGGGAAGTGCCAGGAGGGAGAAGTGGGGATTATGTTTAGACTTTCTCGGAACTGCTTCAAATCAACTAGATATCTTTGTGCTGTAAATCTCCCAACAGCCAAATCAAAAGCAGCAAACATCTCGCTGTATGTCCCACATCCAAAGTGCCAAGAGAGTAATGTAGAGCTTGCTAACCATCTCTTTGAGTACTGTTTTCAGTGTCCCGGTTACCTCTTTGCTAACATTCTCTTCAGAGCTGCAGTGAAACCAGGAACCACGTGGAGAAGGCACCCACACTGAAAATGACTGGAAGGAACGTTGGGGCTTCTTCTCAGTGTCTCTGACATAGGGTTTCACTGTCCCGGGAAAGTCTCCGCTAACACCCTTCAGAGCGCAGTGCCCAATATACAGAAACGTCTTGCAGTATCTCCTACAGGGAAAGTGCCAGGAGGAATTGTGGAGCTTGTTCTCAGTGTCTCTGAGAATTGCTCTGATTATCCGTGTGACCCCTTTGCTAAGACTCTCCGGAGAGACGTCCTCAAAACCAACACACAGCTTGACATATCTCCCACACTGACCGCAGAGTATCCAGGAACGGCATTCAAGGAGCCAGGAAATTTTCTGCCCACACTCTCCGGGGACAGTTCCTTAAAACCAATATACATCCTGCTACATCTCCCACATGGAAATTGCCAGGAGGGAAAAGTGGGGATTATGCTTAGACTTTCTCAGAACTGCTTCAACTCAACTAGATATCTTTGTGCTGTAAATCTCCCAACAGCCAAACGCAAAAGCAGCAAACATCTCGCTGTATGTCCCACATCGTAAGTGCCAAGAGAGAGCTTGCTCTCCCTGTCTTTGAGTACTGTTTTCACTGTCCCGGTTACCTCTTTGCTAACATTCTCTTCAGAGCTGCAGTGAAACCAGGAACCACGTGGAGAAGGCACCCACACTGAAAGTGCCTGGAAGGAACACTGGGGCTTCTTCTCAGTGTCTCTGACATAGGGTTTCACTGTCCCGGGAAAGCCTCTGCTAACACCCTGCAGAGCGCTGTGCCCAATATACAGAAACGTCTTGCAGTATCTCCTACAGGGAAAGTGCCAGGAGGAATTGTGGAGCTTGTTCTCAGTGTCTCTGAGAATTGCTCTGATTATCCGTGTGACCTCTTTGCTAAGACTCTCCAGAGAGACGTCCTCAAAACCAACACACATCTTGACATATCTCCCTCATTGATCGCAGTGTCTCCAGGAACGGCATTCAAGGAGCCAGGAACTTTTCTCCCTACACTGTCCATTGAGTTGTCCTCAAAACCAATATACATCCTGCTATATCTCCCACATGGGAAGTGCCAGGAGGGAGAAGTGGGGATTATGTTTAGACTTTCTCGGAACTGCTTCAAATCAACTAGATATCTTTGTGCTGTAAATCTCCCAACAGCCAAATCAAAAGCAGCAAACATCTCGCTGTATGTCCCACATCCAAAGTGCCAAGAGAGTAATGTAGAGCTTGCTAACCCTCTCTTTGAGTACTGTTTTCAGTGTCCCGGTTACCTCTTTGCTAACATTCTCTTCAGAGCTGCAGTGAAACCAGGAACCACGTGGAGAAGGCACCCACACTGAAAATGACTGGAAGGAACGTTGGGGCTTCTTCTCAGTGTCTCTGACATAGGGTTTCACTGTCCCGGGAAAGCCTCTGCTAACACCCTGCAGAGCGCTGTGCCCAATATACAGAATCGTCTTGCAGTATCTCCTACAGGGAAAGTGCCAGGAGGAATTGTGGAGCTTGGTCTCAGTGTCTCTGAGAATTGCTCTGATTATCCCTGTGACCTCTTTGCTAAGACTCTCCGGAGAGACATCCTCAAAACCAACACACATCTTGACATATCTCCCACACTGACCGCAGAGTATCCAGGAACGGCATTCAAGGAGCCAGGAAATTTTCTGCCCACACTCTCCGGGGACAGTTCCTTAAAACCAATATACATCCTGCTATATCTCCCACATGGAAAGTGCCAGGAGGGAGAAGTGGGGATTATGCTTAGACTTTCTCAGAACTGCTTCAACTCAACTAGATATCTTTGTGCTGTAAATCTCCCAACAGCCAAACGCAAAAGCAGCAAACATCTCGCTGTATGTCCCACATCCAAAGTGCCAAGAGAGAGCTTGCTCTCCCTGTCTTTGAGTACTGTTTTCACTGTCCCGGTTACCTCTTTGCTAACATTCTCTTCAGAGCTGCAGTGAAACCAGGAACCACGTGGAGAAGGCACCCACACTGAAAGTGCCTGGAAGGAACATTGGGGCTTCTTCTCAGTGTCTCTGACATAGGGTTTCACTGTCCCGGGAAAGCCTCTGCTAACACCCTGCAGAGCGCTGTGCCCAATATACAGAAACGTCTTGCAGTATCTCCTACAGGGAAAGTGCCAGGAGGAATTGTGGAGCTTGTTCTCAGTGTCTCTGAGAATTGCTCTGATTATCCGTGTGACCTCTTTGCTAAGACTCTCCAGAGAGCCGTCCTCAAAACCAACACACATCTTGACATATCTCCCTCATTGATCGCAGTGTCTCCAGGAACGGCATTCAAGGAGCCAGGAACTTTTCTCCCTACACTGTCCATTGAGTTGTCCTCAAAACCAATATACATCCTGCTATATCTCCCACATGGGAAGTGCCAGGAGGGAGAAGTGGGGATTATGTTTAGACTTTCTCGGAACTGCTTCAAATCAACTAGATATCTTTGTGCTGTAAATCTCCCAACAGCCAAATCAAAAGCAGCAAACATCTCGCTGTATGTCCCACATCCAAAGTGCCAAGAGAGTAATGTAGAGCTTGCTAACCATCTCTTTGAGTACTGTTTTCAGTGTCCCGGTTACCTCTTTGCTAACATTCTCTTCAGAGCTGCAGTGAAACCAGGAACCACGTGGAGAAGGCACCCACACTGAAAATGACTGGAAGGAACGTTGGGGCTTCTTCTCAGTGTCTCTGACATAGGGTTTCACTGTCCCGGGAAAGCCTCTGCTAACACCCTGCAGAGCGCTGTGCCCAATATACAGAAACGTCTTGCAGTATCTCCTACAGGGAAAGTGCCAGGAGGAATTGTGGAGCTTGTTCTCAGTGTCTCTGAGAATTGCTCTGATTATCCGTGTGACCTCTTTGCTAAGACTCTCCAGAGAGACGTCCTCAAAACCAACACACATCTTGACATATCTCCCTCATTGATCGCAGTGTCTCCAGGAACGGCATTCAAGGAGCCAGGAACTTTTCTCCCTACACTGTCCATTGAGTTGTCCTCAAAACCAATATACATCCTGCTATATCTCCCACATGGAAAGTGCTTGGCGGGAGAAGTGGGGATTATGTTTAGACTTTCTCGGAACTGCTTCAAATCAACTAGATATCTTTGTGCTATAAATCTCCCAACAGCCAAACGCAAAAGCAGCAAACATCTCGCTGTATGTCCCATATCCAAAGTGCCAAGAGAGTACTGTAGAGCTTGCTCTCCCTCTCTTTGAGTACTGTTTTCACTGTCCCGGTTACCTCTTTGCTAACATTCTCTTCAGAGCTGCAGTGAAACCAGGAACCACGTGGAGAAGGCACCCACACTGAAAGTGCCTGGAAGGAACACTGGGGCTTCTTCTCAGTGTCTCTGACATAGGGTTTCACTGTCCCGGGAAAGCCTCTGCTAACACCCTGCAGAGCGCTGTGCCCAATATACAGAAACGTCTTGCAGTATCTCCTACAGGGAAAGTGCCAGGAGGAATTGTGGAGCTTGTTCTCAGTGTCTCTGAGAATTGCTCTGATTATCCGTGTGACCTCTTTGCTAAGACTCTCCAGAGAGACGTCCTCAAAACCAACACACATCTTGACATATCTCCCTCATTGATCGCAGTGTCTCCAGGAACGGCATTCAAGGAGCCAGGAACTTTTCTCCCTACACTGTCCATTGAGTTGTCCTCAAAACCAATATACATCCTGCTATATCTCCCACATGGAAAGTGCCAGGAGGGAGAAGTGGGGATTATGTTTAGACTTTCTCGGAACTGCTTCAAATCAACTAGATATCTTTGTGCTGTAAATCTCCCAACAGCCAAATCAAAAGCAGCAAACATCTCGCTGTATGTCCCACATCCAAAGTGCCAAGAGAGTAATGTAGAGCTTGCTCACCCTCTCTTTGAGTACTGTTTTCAGTGTCCCGGTTACCTCTTTGCTAACATTCTCTTCAGAGCTGCAGTGAAACCAGGAACCACGTGGAGAAGGCACCCACACTGAAAATGACTGGAAGGAACGTTGGGGCTTCTTCTCAGTGTCTCTGACATAGGGTTTCACTGTCCCGGGAAAGCCTCTGCTAACACCCTGCAGAGCGCTGTGCCCAATATACAGAAACGTCTTGCAGTATCTCCTACAGGGAAAGTGCCAGGAGGAATTGTGGAGCTTGTTCTCAGTGTCTCTGAGAATTGCTCTGATTATCCGTGTGACCTCTTTGCTAAGACTCTCCAGAGAGACGTCCTCAAAACCAACACACATCTTGACATATCTCCCTCATTGATCGCAGTGTCTCCAGGAACGGCATTCAAGGAGCCAGGAACTTTTCTCCCTACACTGTCCATTGAGTTGTCCTCAAAACCAATATACATCCTGCTATATCTCCCACATGGAAAGTGCCAGGAGGGAGAAGTGGGGATTATGTTTAGACTTTCTCGGAACTGCTTCAAATCAACTAGATATCTTTGTGCTATAAATCTCCCAACAGCCAAACGCAAAAGCAGCAAACATCTCGCTGTATGTCCCATATCCAAAGTGCCAAGAGAGTACTGTAGAGCTTGCTCTCCCTGTCTTTGAGTACTGTTTTCACTGTCCCGGTTACCTCTTTGCTAACATTCTCTTCAGAG
Organism: Larus michahellis; assembly: GCF_964199755.1. Taxonomy (NCBI): domain Eukaryota; kingdom Metazoa; phylum Chordata; class Aves; order Charadriiformes; family Laridae; genus Larus; species Larus michahellis. The sequence continues at coordinate 49,340,947 of NC_133930.1, read as the reverse complement.
CTGCAGTGAAACCAGGAACCACGTGGAGAAGGCACCCACACTGAAAGTGCCTGGAAGGAACACTGGGGCTTCTTCTCAGTGTCTCTGACATAGGGTTTCACTGTCCCGGGAAAGCCTCTGCTAACACCCTGCAGAGCGCTGTGCCCAATATACAGAAACGTCTTGCAGTATCTCCTACAGGGAAAGTGCCAGGAGGAATTGTGGAGCTTGTTCTCAGTGTCTCTGAGAATTGCTCTGATTATCCGTGTGACCTCTTTGCTAAGACTCTCCAGAGAGACGTCCTCAAAACCAACACACATCTTGACATATCTCCCTCATTGATCGCAGTGTCTCCAGGAACGGCATTCAAGGAGCCAGGAACTTTTCTCCCTACACTGTCCATTGAGTTGTCCTCAAAACCAATATACATCCTGCTATATCTCCCACATGGAAAGTGCCAGGAGGGAGAAGTGGGGATTATGTTTAGACTTTCTCGGAACTGCTTCAAATCAACTAGATATCTTTGTGCTGTAAATCTCCCAACAGCCAAATCAAAAGCAGCAAACATCTCGCTGTATGTCCCACATCCAAAGTGCCAAGAGAGTAATGTAGAGCTTGCTAACCCTCTCTTTGAGTACTGTTTTCAGTGTCCCGGTTACCTCTTTGCTAACATTCTCTTCAGAGCTGCAGTGAAACCAGGAACCACGTGGAGAAGGCACCCACACTGAAAATGACTGGAAGGAACGTTGGGGCTTCTTCTCAGTGTCTCTGACATAGGGTTTCACTGTCCCGGGAAAGCCTCTGCTAACACCCTGCAGAGCGCTGTGCCCAATATACAGAAACGTCTTGCAGTATCTCCTACAGGGAAAGTGCCAGGAGGAATTGTGGAGCTTGTTCTCAGTGTCTCTGAGAATTGCTCTGATTATCCCTGTGACCTCTTTGCTAAGACTCTCCGGAGAGACATCCTCAAAACCAACACACATCTTGACATATCTCCCACACTGACCGCAGAGTATCCAGGAACGGCATTCAAGGAGCCAGGAAATTTTCTGCCCACACTCTCCGGGGACAGTTCCTTAAAACCAATATACATCCTGCTACATCTCCCACATGGAAATTGCCAGGAGGGATAAGTGGGGATTATGCTTAGACTTTCTCAGAACTGCTTCAACTCAACTAGATATCTTTGTGCTGTAAATCTCCCAACAGCCAAACGCAAAAGCAGCAAACATCTCGCTGTATGTCCCACATCCAAAGTGCCAAGAGAGAGCTTGCTCTCCCTGTCTTTGAGTACTGTTTTCACTGTCCCGGTTACCTCTTTGCTAACATTCTCTTCAGAGCTGCAGTGAAACCAGGAACCACGTGGAGAAGGCACCCACACTGAAAGTGCCTGGAAGGAACATTGGGGCTTCTTCTCAGTGTCTCTGACATAGGGTTTCACTGTCCCGGGAAAGCCTCTGCTAACACCCTGCAGAGCGCTGTGCCCAATATACAGAAACGTCTTGCAGTATCTCCTACAGGGAAAGTGCCAGGAGGAATTGTGGAGCTTGTTCTCAGTGTCTCTGAGAATTGCTCTGATTATCCGTGTGACCTCTTTGCTAAGACTCTCCAGAGAGCCGTCCTCAAAACCAACACACATCTTGACATATCTCCCTCATTGATCGCAGTGTCTCCAGGAGCGGCATTCAAGGAGCCAGGAACTTTTCTCCCTACACTGTCCATTGAGTTGTCCTCAAAACCAATATACATCCTGCTATATCTCCCACATGGGAAGTGCCAGGAGGGAGAAGTGGGGATTATGTTTAGACTTTCTCGGAACTGCTTCAAATCAACTAGATAGCTTTGTGCTGTAAATCTCCCAACAGCCAAATCAAAAGCAGCAAACATCTCGCTGTATGTCCCACATCCAAAGTGCCAAGAGAGTAATGTAGAGCTTGCTAACCCTCTCTTTGAGTACTGTTTTCAGTGTCCCGGTTACCTCTTTGCTAACATTCTCTTCAGAGCTGCAGTGAAACCAGGAACCACGTGGAGAAGGCACCCACACTGAAAGTGCCTGGAAGGAACATTGGGGCTTCTTCTCAGTGTCTCTGACATAGGGTTTCACTGTCCCGGGAAAGCCTCTGCTAACACCCTGCAGAGCGCTGTGCCCAATATACAGAAACGTCTTGCAGTATCTCCTACAGGGAAAGTGCCAGGAGGAATTGTGGAGCTTGTTCTCAGTGTCTCTGAGAATTGCTCTGATTATCCGTGTGACCTCTTTGCTAAGACTCTCCAGAGAGCCGTCCTCAAAACCAACACACATCTTGACATATCTCCCTCATTGATCGCAGTGTCTCCAGGAACGGCATTCAAGGAGCCAGGAACTTTTCTCCCTACACTGTCCATTGAGTTGTCCTCAAAACCAATATACATCCTGCTATATCTCCCACATGGGAAGTGCCAGGAGGGAGAAGTGGGGATTATGTTTAGACTTTCTCGGAACTGCTTCAAATCAACTAGATATCTTTGTGCTGTAAATCTCCCAACAGCCAAATCAAAAGCAGCAAACATCTCGCTGTATGTCCCACATCCAAAGTGCCAAGAGAGTAATGTAGAGCTTGCTAACCATCTCTTTGAGTACTGTTTTCAGTGTCCCGGTTACCTCTTTGCTAACATTCTCTTCAGAGCTGCAGTGAAACCAGGAACCACGTGGAGAAGGCACCCACACTGAAAATGACTGGAAGGAACATTGGGGCTTCTTCTCAGTGTCTCTGACATAGGGTTTCACTGTCCCGGGAAAGCCTCTGCTAACACCCTGCAGAGCGCTGTGCCCAATATACAGAAACGTCTTGCAGTATCTCCTACAGGGAAAGTGCCAGGAGGAATTGTGGACCTTGTTCTCAGTGTCTCTGAGAATTGCTCTGATTATCCGTGTGACCTCTTTGCTAAGACTCTCCAGAGAGACGTCCTCAAAACCAACACACATCTTGACATATCTCCCTCATTGATCGCAGTGTCTCCAGGAACGGCATTCAAGGAGCCAGGAACTTTTCTCCCTACACTGTCCATTGAGTTGTCCTCAAAACCAATATACATCCTGCTATATCTCCCACATGGAAAGTGCTTGGCGGGAGAAGTGGGGATTATGTTTAGACTTTCTCGGAACTGCTTCAAATCAACTAGATATCTTTGTGCTATAAATCTCCCAACAGCCAAACGCAAAAGCAGCAAACATCTCGCTGTATGTCCCATATCCAAAGTGCCAAGAGAGTACTGTAGAGCTTGCTCTCCCTCTCTTTGAGTACTGTTTTCACTGTCCCGGTTACCTCTTTGCTAACATTCTCTTCAGAGCTGCAGTGAAACCAGGAACCACGTGGAGAAGGCACCCACACTGAAAGTGCCTGGAAGGAACACTGGGGCTTCTTCTCAGTGTCTCTGACATAGGGTTTCACTGTCCCGGGAAAGCCTCTGCTAACACCCTGCAGAGCGCTGTGCCCAATATACAGAAACGTCTTGCAGTATCTCCTACAGGGAAAGTGCCAGGAGGAATTGTGGAGCTTGTTCTCAGTGTCTCTGAGAATTGCTCTGATTATCCGTGTGACCTCTTTGCTAAGACTCTCCAGAGAGACGTCCTCAAAACCAACACACATCTTGACATATCTCCCTCATTGATCGCAGTGTCTCCAGGAACGGCATTCAAGGAGCCAGGAACTTTTCTCCCTACACTGTCCATTGAGTTGTCCTCAAAACCAATATACATCCTGCTATATCTCCCACATGGAAAGTGCCAGGAGGGAGAAGTGGGGATTATGTTTAGACTTTCTCGGAACTGCTTCAAATCAACTAGATATCTTTGTGCTGTAAATCTCCCAACAGCCAAATCAAAAGCAGCAAACATCTCGCTGTATGTCCCACATCCAAAGTGCCAAGAGAGTAATGTAGAGCTTGCTCACCCTCTCTTTGAGTACTGTTTTCAGTGTCCCGGTTACCTCTTTGCTAACATTCTCTTCAGAGCTGCAGTGAAACCAGGAACCACGTGGAGAAGGCACCCACACTGAAAATGACTGGAAGGAACGTTGGGGCTTCTTCTCAGTGTCTCTGACATAGGGTTTCACTGTCCCGGGAAAGCCTCTGCTAACACCCTGCAGAGCGCTGTGCCCAATATACAGAAACGTCTTGCAGTATCTCCTACAGGGAAAGTGCCAGGAGGAATTGTGGAGCTTGTTCTCAGTGTCTCTGAGAATTGCTCTGATTATCCGTGTGACCTCTTTGCTAAGACTCTCCAGAGAGACGTCCTCAAAACCAACACACATCTTGACATATCTCCCTCATTGATCGCAGTGTCTCCAGGAACGGCATTCAAGGAGCCAGGAACTTTTCTCCCTACACTGTCCATTGAGTTGTCCTCAAAACCAATATACATCCTGCTATATCTCCCACATGGAAAGTGCCAGGAGGGAGAAGTGGGGATTATGTTTAGACTTTCTCGGAACTGCTTCAAATCAACTAGATATCTTTGTGCTATAAATCTCCCAACAGCCAAACGCAAAAGCAGCAAACATCTCGCTGTATGTCCCATATCCAAAGTGCCAAGAGAGTACTGTAGAGCTTGCTCTCCCTGTCTTTGAGTACTGTTTTCACTGTCCCGGTTACCTCTTTGCTAACATTCTCTTCAGAGCTGCAGTGAAACCAGGAACCACGTGGAGAAGGCACCCACACTGAAAGTGCCTGGAAGGAACACTGGGGCTTCTTCTCAGTGTCTCTGACATAGGGTTTCACTGTCCCGGGAAAGCCTCTGCTAACACCCTGCAGAGCGCTGTGCCCAATATACAGAAACGTCTTGCAGTATCTCCTACAGGGAAAGTGCCAGGAGGAATTGTGGAGCTTGTTCTCAGTGTCTCTGAGAATTGCTCTGATTATCCGTGTGACCTCTTTGCTAAGACTCTCCAGAGAGACGTCCTCAAAACCAACACACATCTTGACATATCTCCCTCATTGATCGCAGTGTCTCCAGGAACGGCATTCAAGGAGCCAGGAACTTTTCTCCCTACACTGTCCATTGAGTTGTCCTCAAAACCAATATACATCCTGCTATATCTCCCACATGGAAAGTGCCAGGAGGGAGAAGTGGGGATTATGTTTAGACTTTCTCGGAACTGCTTCAAATCAACTAGATATCTTTGTGCTGTAAATCTCCCAACAGCCAAATCAAAAGCAGCAAACATCTCGCTGTATGTCCCACATCCAAAGTGCCAAGAGAGTAATGTAGAGCTTGCTCACCCTCTCTTTGAGTACTGTTTTCAGTGTCCCGGTTACCTCTTTGCTAACATTCTCTTCAGAGCTGCAGTGAAACCAGGAACCACGTGGAGAAGGCACCCACACTGAAAATGACTGGAAGGAACGTTGGGGCTTCTTCTCAGTGTCTCTGACATAGGGTTTCACTGTCCCGGGAAAGCCTCTGCTAACACCCTGCAGAGCGCTGTGCCCAATATACAGAAACGTCTTGCAGTATCTCCTACAGGGAAAGTGCCAGGAGGAATTGTGGAGCTTGTTCTCAGTGTCTCTGAGAATTGCTCTGATTATCCGTGTGACCTCTTTGCTAAGACTCTCCAGAGAGACGTCCTCAAAACCAACACACATCTTGACATATCTCCCTCATTGATCGCAGTGTCTCCAGGAACGGCATTCAAGGAGCCAGGAACTTTTCTCCCTACACTGTCCATTGAGTTGTCCTCAAAACCAATATACATCCTGCTATATCTCCCACATGGAAAGTGCCAGGAGGGAGAAGTGGGGATTATGTTTAGACTTTCTCGGAACTGCTTCAAATCAACTAGATATCTTTGTGCTGTAAATCTCCCAACAGCCAAATCAAAAGCAGCAAACATCTCGCTGTATGTCCCACATCCAAAGTGCCAAGAGAGTAATGTAGAGCTTGCTCACCCTCTCTTTGAGTACTGTTTTCAGTGTCCCGGTTACCTCTTTGCTAACATTCTCTTCAGAGCTGCAGTGAAACCAGGAACCACGTGGAGAAGGCACCCACACTGAAAATGACTGGAAGGAACGTTGGGGCTTCTTCTCAGTGTCTCTGACATAGGGTTTCACTGTCCCGGGAAAGCCTCTGCTAACACCCTGCAGAGCGCTGTGCCCAATATACAGAAACGTCTTGCAGTATCTCCTACAGGGAAAGTGCCAGGAGGAATTGTGGAGCTTGTTCTCAGTGTCTCTGAGAATTGCTCTGATTATCCGTGTGACCTCTTTGCTAAGACTCTCCAGAGAGACGTCCTCAAAACCAACACACATCTTGACATATCTCCCTCATTGATCGCAGTGTCTCCAGGAACGGCATTCAAGGAGCCAGGAACTTTTCTCCCTACACTGTCCATTGAGTTGTCCTCAAAACCAATATACATCCTGCTATATCTCCCACATGGAAAGTGCCAGGAGGGAGAAGTGGGGATTATGTTTAGACTTTCTCGGAACTGCTTCAAATCAACTAGATATCTTTGTGCTATAAATCTCCCAACAGCCAAACGCAAAAGCAGCAAACATCTCGCTGTATGTCCCATATCCAAAGTGCCAAGAGAGTACTGTAGAGCTTGCTCTCCCTGTCTTTGAGTACTGTTTTCACTGTCCCGGTTACCTCTTTGCTAACATTCTCTTCAGAGCTGCAGTGAAACCAGGAACCACGTGGAGAAGGCACCCACACTGAAAGTGCCTGGAAGGAACACTGGGGCTTCTTCTCAGTGTCTCTGACATAGGGTTTCACTGTCCCGGGAAAGCCTCTGCTAACACCCTGCAGAGCGCTGTGCCCAATATACAGAAACGTCTTGCAGTATCTCCTACAGGGAAAGTGCCAGGAGGAATTGTGGAGCTTGTTCTCAGTGTCTCTGAGAATTGCTCTGATTATCCGTGTGACCTCTTTGCTAAGACTCTCCAGAGAGACGTCCTCAAAACCAACACACATCTTGACATATCTCCCTCATTGATCGCAGTGTCTCCAGGAACGGCATTCAAGGAGCCAGGAACTTTTCTCCCTACACTGTCCATTGAGTTGTCCTCAAAACCAATATACATCCTGCTATATCTCCCACATGGAAAGTGCCAGGAGGGAGAAGTGGGGATTATGTTTAGACTTTCTCGGAACTGCTTCAAATCAACTAGATATCTTTGTGCTGTAAATCTCCCAACAGCCAAATCAAAAGCAGCAAACATCTCGCTGTATGTCCCACATCCAAAGTGCCAAGAGAGTAATGTAGAGCTTGCTCACCCTCTCTTTGAGTACTGTTTTCAGTGTCCCGGTTACCTCTTTGCTAACATTCTCTTCAGAGCTGCAGTGAAACCAGGAACCACGTGGAGAAGGCACCCACACTGAAAATGACTGGAAGGAACGTTGGGGCTTCTTCTCAGTGTCTCTGACATAGGGTTTCACTGTCCCGGGAAAGCCTCTGCTAACACCCTGCAGAGCGCTGTGCCCAATATACAGAAACGTCTTGCAGTATCTCCTACAGGGAAAGTGCCAGGAGGAATTGTGGAGCTTGTTCTCAGTGTCTCTGAGAATTGCTCTGATTATCCGTGTGACCTCTTTGCTAAGACTCTCCAGAGAGACGTCCTCAAAACCAACACACATCTTGACATATCTCCCTCATTGATCGCAGTGTCTCCAGGAACGGCATTCAAGGAGCCAGGAACTTTTCTCCCTACACTGTCCATTGAGTTGTCCTCAAAACCAATATACATCCTGCTATATCTCCCACATGGAAAGTGCTTGGCGGGAGAAGTGGGGATTATGTTTAGACTTTCTCGGAACTGCTTCAAATCAACTAGATATCTTTGTGCTATAAATCTCCCAACAGCCAAACGCAAAAGCAGCAAACATCTCGCTGTATGTCCCATATCCAAAGTGCCAAGAGAGTACTGTAGAGCTTGCTCTCCCTCTCTTTGAGTACTGTTTTCACTGTCCCGGTTACCTCTTTGCTAACATTCTCTTCAGAGCTGCAGTGAAACCAGGAACCACGTGGAGAAGGCACCCACACTGAAAGTGCCTGGAAGGAACACTGGGGCTTCTTCTCAGTGTCTCTGACATAGGGTTTCACTGTCCCGGGAAAGCCTCTAACTAACACCCTGCAGAGCGCTGTGCCCAATATACAGAAACGTCTTGCAGTATCTCCTACAGGGAAAGTGCCAGGAGGAATTGTGGAGCTTGTTCTCAGTGTCTCTGAGAATTGCTCTGATTATCCGTGTGACCTCTTTGCTAAGACTCTCCAGAGAGACGTCCTCAAAACCAACACACATCTTGACATATCTCCCTCATTGATCGCAGTGTCTCCAGGAACGGCATTCAAGGAGCCAGGAACTTTTCTCCCTACACTGTCCATTGAGTTGTCCTCAAAACCAATATACATCCTGCTATATCTCCCACATGGAAAGTGCTTGGCGGGAGAAGTGGGGATTATGTTTAGACTTTCTCGGAACTGCTTCAAATCAACTAGATATCTTTGTGCTGTAAATCTCCCAACAGCCAAATCAAAAGCAGCAAACATCTCGCTGTATGTCCCACATCCAAAGTGCCAAGAGAGTAATGTAGAGCTTGCTAACCCTCTCTTTGAGTACTGTTTTCAGTGTCCCGGTTACCTCTTTGCTAACATTCTCTTCAGAGCTGCAGTGAAACCAGGAACCACGTGGAGAAGGCACCCACACTGAAAATGACTGGAAGGAACGTTGGGGCTTCTTCTCAGTGTCTCTGACATAGGGTTTCACTGTCCCGGGAAAGCCTCTGCTAACACCCTGCAGAGCGCTGTGCCCAATATACAGAAACGTCTTGCAGTATCTCCTACAGGGAAAGTGCCAGGAGGAATTGTGGAGCTTGTTCTCAGTGTCTCTGAGAATTGCTCTGATTATCCCTGTGACCTCTTTGCTAAGACTCTCCGGAGAGACATCCTCAAAACCAACACACATCTTGACATATCTCCCACACTGACCGCAGAGTATCCAGGAACGGCATTCAAGGAGCCAGGAAATTTTCTGCCCACACTCTCCGGGGACAGTTCCTTAAAACCAATATACATCCTGCTACATCTCCCACATGGAAATTGCCAGGAGGGATAAGTGGGGATTATGCTTAGACTTTCTCAGAACTGCTTCAACTCAACTAGATATCTTTGTGCTGTAAATCTCCCAACAGCCAAACGCAAAAGCAGCAAACATCTCGCTGTATGTCCCACATCCAAAGTGCCAAGAGAGAGCTTGCTCTCCCTGTCTTTGAGTACTGTTTTCACTGTCCCGGTTACCTCTTTGCTAACATTCTCTTCAGAGCTGCAGTGAAACCAGGAACCACGTGGAGAAGGCACCCACACTGAAAGTGCCTGGAAGGAACATTGGGGCTTCTTCTCAGTGTCTCTGACATAGGGTTTCACTGTCCCGGGAAAGCCTCTGCTAACACCCTGCAGAGCGCTGTGCCCAATATACAGAAACGTCTTGCAGTATCTCCTACAGGGAAAGTGCCAGGAGGAATTGTGGAGCTTGTTCTCAGTGTCTCTGAGAATTGCTCTGATTATCCGTGTGACCTCTTTGCTAAGACTCTCCAGAGAGCCGTCCTCAAAACCAACACACATCTTGACATATCTCCCTCATTGATCGCAGTGTCTCCAGGAACGGCATTCAAGGAGCCAGGAACTTTTCTCCCTACACTGTCCATTGAGTTGTCCTCAAAACCAATATACATCCTGCTATATCTCCCACATGGAAAGTGCCAGGAGGGAGAAGTGGGGATTATGTTTAGACTTTCTCGGAACTGCTTCAAATCAACTAGATATCTTTGTGCTGTAAATCTCCCAACAGCCAAATCAAAAGCAGCAAACATCTCGCTGTATGTCCCACATCCAAAGTGCCAAGAGAGTAATGTAGAGCTTGCTAACCCTCTCTTTGAGTACTGTTTTCAGTGTCCCGGTTACCTCTTTGCTAACATTCTCTTCAGAGCTGCAGTGAAACCAGGAACCACGTGGAGAAGGCACCCACACTGAAAATGACTGGAAGGAACGTTGGGGCTTCTTCTCAGTGTCTCTGACATAGGGTTTCACTGTCCCGGGAAAGCCTCTGCTAACACCCTGCAGAGCGCTGTGCCCAATATACAGAAACGTCTTGCAGTATCTCCTACAGGGAAAGTGCCAGGAGGAATTGTGGAGCTTGGTCTCAGTGTCTCTGAGAATTGCTCTGATTATCCCTGTGACCTCTTTGCTAAGACTCTCCAGAGAGACATCCTCAAAACCAACACACATCTTGACATATCTCCCACACTGACCGCAGAGTATCCAGGAACGGCATTCAAGGAGCCAGGAAATTTTCTGCCCACACTCTCCGGGGACAGTTCCTTAAAACCAATATACATCCTGCTACATCTCCCACATGGAAATTGCCAGGAGGGATAAGTGGGGATTATGCTTAGACTTTCTCAGAACTGCTTCAACTCAACTAGATATCTTTGTGCTGTAAATCTCCCAACAGCCAAACGCAAAAGCAGCAAACATCTCGCTGTATGTCCCACATCCAAAGTGCCAAGAGAGAGCTTGCTCTCCCTGTCTTTGAGTACTGTTTTCACTGTCCCGGTTACCTCTTTGCTAACATTCTCTTCAGAGCTGCAGTGAAACCAGGAACCACGTGGAGAAGGCACCCACACTGAAAGTGCCTGGAAGGAACATTGGGGCTTCTTCTCAGTGTCTCTGACATAGGGTTTCACTGTCCCGGGAAAGCCTCTGCTAACACCCTGCAGAGCGCTGTGCCCAATATACAGAAACGTCTTGCAGTATCTCCTACAGGGAAAGTGCCAGGAGGAATTGTGGAGCTTGTTCTCAGTGTCTCTGAGAATTGCTCTGATTATCCGTGTGACCTCTTTGCTAAGACTCTCCAGAGAGACGTCCTCAAAACCAACACGCATCTTGACATATCTCCCTCATTGATCGCAGTGTCTCCAGGAACGGCATTCAAGGAGCCAGGAACTTTTCTCCCTACACTGTCCATTGAGTTGTCCTCAAAACCAATATACATCCTGCTATATCTCCCACATGGAAAGTGCCAGGAGGGAGAAGTGGGGATTATGTTTAGACTTTCTCGGAACTGCTTCAAATCAACTAGATAGCTTTGTGCTGTAAATCTCCCAACAGCCAAATGCAAAAGCAGCAAACATCTCGCTGTATGTTCCACATCCAAAGTGCCAAGAGAGTACTGTAGAGCTTGCTCTCCCTCTCTTTGAGTACTGTTTTCAGTGTCCCGGTTACCTCTTTGCTAACATTCTCTTCAGAGCTGCAGTGAAACCAGGAACCACGTGGAGAAGGCACCCACGCTGAAAATGACTGGAAGGAACGTTGGGGCTTCTTCTCAGTGTCTCTGACATAGGGTTTCACTGTCCCGGGAAAGTCTCCGCTAACACCCTTCAGAGCGCAGTGCCCAATATACAGAAACGTCTTGCAGTATCTCCTACAGGGAAAGTGCCAGGAGGAATTGTGGAGCTTGTTCTCAGTGTCTCTGAGAATTGCTCTGATTATCCGTGTGACCTCTTTGCTAAGACTCTCCAGAGAGACGTCCTCAAAACCAACACACATCTTGACATATCTCCCACACTGACCGCAGAGTATCCAGGAACGGCATTCAAGGAGCCAGGAACTTTTCTGCCCACACTCTCCGGGGACAGTTCCTTAAAACCAATATACATCCTGCTATATCTCCCACATGGAAAGTGCTTGGCGGGAGAAGTGGGGATTATGTTTAGACTTTCTCGGAACTGCTTCAAATCAACTAGATATCTTTGTGCTGTAAATCTCCCAACAGCCAAACGCAAAAGCAGCAAACATCTCGCTGTATGTCCCATATCCAAAGTGCCAAGAGAGTACTGTAGAGCTTGCTCTCCCTGTCTTTGAGTACTGTTTTCACTGTCCCGGTTACCTCTTTGCTAACATTCTCTTCAGAGCTGCAGTGAAACCAGGAACCACGTGGAGAAGGCACCCACACTGAAAGTGCCTGGAAGGAACATTGGGGCTTCTTCTCAGTGTCTCTGACATAGGGTTTCACTGTCCCGGGAAAGCCTCTGCTAACACCCTGCAGAGCGCTGTGCCCAATATACAGAAACGTCTTGCAGTATCTCCTACAGGGAAAGTGCCAGGAGGAATTGTGGAGCTTGTTCTCAGTGTCTCTGAGAATTGCTCTGATTATCCGTGTGACCTCTTTGCTAAGACTCTCCAGAGAGACGTCCTCAAAACCAACACGCATCTTGACATATCTCCCTCATTGATCGCAGTGTCTCCAGGAACGGCATTCAAGGAGCCAGGAACTTTTCTCCCTACACTGTCCATTGAGTTGTCCTCAAAACCAATATACATCCTGCTATATCTCCCACATGGAAAGTGCCAGGAGGGAGAAGTGGGGATTATGTTTAGACTTTCTCGGAACTGCTTCAAATCAACTAGATAGCTTTGTGCTGTAAATCTCCCAACAGCCAAATGCAAAAGCAGCAAACATCTCGCTGTATGTTCCACATCCAAAGTGCCAAGAGAGTACTGTAGAGCTTGCTCTCCCTCTCTTTGAGTACTGTTTTCAGTGTCCCGGTTACCTCTTTGCTAACATTCTCTTCAGAGCTGCAGTGAAACCAGGAACCACGTGGAGAAGGCACCCACGCTGAAAATGACTGGAAGGAACGTTGGGGCTTCTTCTCAGTGTCTCTGACATAGGGTTTCACTGTCCCGGGAAAGTCTCCGCTAACACCCTTCAGAGCGCAGTGCCCAATATACAGAAACGTCTTGCAGTATCTCCTACAGGGAAAGTGCCAGGAGGAATTGTGGAGCTTGTTCTCAGTGTCTCTGAGAATTGCTCTGATTATCCGTGTGACCTCTTTGCTAAGACTCTCCAGAGAGACGTCCTCAAAACCAACACACATCTTGACATATCTCCCACACTGACCGCAGAGTATCCAGGAACGGCATTCAAGGAGCCAGGAACTTTTCTGCCCACACTCTCCGGGGACAGTTCCTTAAAACCAATATACATCCTGCTATATCTCCCACATGGAAAGTGCCAGGAGGGAGAAGTGGGGATTATGTTTAGACTTTCTCGGAACTGCTTCAAATCAACTAGATAGCTTTGTGCTGTAAATCTCCCAACAGCCAAATGCAAAAGCAGCAAACATCTCGCTGTATGTTCCACATCCAAAGTGCCAAGAGAGTACTGTAGAGCTTGCTCTCCCTCTCTTTGAGTACTGTTTTCAGTGTCCCGGTTACCTCTTTGCTAACATTCTCTTCAGAGCTGCAGTGAAACCAGGAACCACGTGGAGAAGGCACCCACGCTGAAAATGACTGGAAGGAACGTTGGGGCTTCTTCTCAGTGTCTCTGACATAGGGTTTCACTGTCCCGGGAAAGTCTCCGCTAACACCCTTCAGAGCGCAGTGCCCAATATACAGAAACGTCTTGCAGTATCTCCTACAGGGAAAGTGCCAGGAGGAATTGTGGAGCTTGTTCTCAGTGTCTCTGAGAATTGCTCTGATTATCCGTGTGACCTCTTTGCTAAGACTCTCCAGAGAGACGTCCTCAAAACCAACACACATCTTGACATATCTCCCACACTGACCGCAGAGTATCCAGGAACGGCATTCAAGGAGCCAGGAACTTTTCTGCCCACACTCTCCGGGGACAGTTCCTTAAAACCAATATACATCCTGCTATATCTCCCACATGGAAAGTGCTTGGCGGGAGAAGTGGGGATTATGTTTAGACTTTCTCGGAACTGCTTCAAATCAACTAGATATCTTTGTGCTGTAAATCTCCCAACAGCCAAACGCAAAAGCAGCAAACATCTCGCTGTATGTCCCATATCCAAAGTGCCAAGAGAGTACTGTAGAGCTTGCTCTCCCTCTCTTTGAGTACTGTTTTCACTGTCCCGGTTACCTCTTTGCTAACATTCTCTTCAGAGCTGCAGTGAAACCAGGAACCACGTGGAGAAGGCACCCACACTGAAAGTGCCTGGAAGGAACACTGGGGCTTCTTCTCAGTGTCTCTGACATAGGGTTTCACTGTCCCAGGAAAGCCTCTGCTAACACCCTGCAGAGCGCTGTGCCCAATATACAGAAACGTCTTACAGTATCTCCTACAGGGAAAGTGCCAGGAGGAATTGTGGAGCTTGTTCTCAGTGTCTCTGAGAATTGCTCTGATTATCCGTGTGACCTCTTTGCTAAGACTCTCCAGAGAGACGTCCTCAAAACCAACACACATCTTGACATATCTCCCACACTGACCGCAGAGTATCCAGGAACGGCATTCAAGGAGCCAGGAACTTTTCTGCCCACACTCTCCGGGGACAGTTCCTTAAAACCAATATACATCCTGCTATATCTCCCACATGGAAAGTGCTTGGCGGGAGAAGTGGGGATTATGTTTAGACTTTCTCGGAACTGCTTCAAATCAACTAGATATCTTTGTGCTGTAAATCTCCCAACAGCCAAACGCAAAAGCAGCAAACATCTCGCTGTATGTCCCATATCCAAAGTGCCAAGAGAGTACTGTAGAGCTTGCTCTCCCTGTCTTTGAGTACTGTTTTCACTGTCCCGGTTACCTCTTTGCTAACATTCTCTTCAGAGCTGCAGTGAAACCAGGAACCACGTGGAGAAGGCACCCACACTGAAAGTGCCTGGAAGGAACATTGGGGCTTCTTCTCAGTGTCTCTGACATAGGGTTTCACTGTCCCGGGAAAGTCTCCGCTAACACCCTTCAGAGCGCAGTGCCCAATATACAGAAACGTCTTGCAGTATCTCCTACAGGGAAAGTGCCAGGAGGAATTGTGGAGCTTGTTCTCAGTGTCTCTGAGAATTGCTCTGATTATCCGTGTGACCTCTTTGCTAAGACTCTCCGGAGAGACGTCCTCAAAACCAACACGCATCTTGACATATCTCCCTCATTGATCGCAGTGTCTCCAGGAACGGCATTCAAGGAGCCAGGAACTTTTCTCCCTACACTGTCCATTGAGTTGTCCTCAAAACCAATATACATCCTGCTATATCTCCCACATGGAAAGTGCCAGGAGGGAGAAGTGGGGATTATGTTTAGACTTTCTCGGAACTGCTTCAAATCAACTAGATAGCTTTGTGCTGTAAATCTCCCAACAGCCAAATGCAAAAGCAGCAAACATCTCGCTGTATGTTCCACATCCAAAGTGCCAAGAGAGTACTGTAGAGCTTGCTCTCCCTCTCTTTGAGTACTGTTTTCAGTGTCCCGGTTACCTCTTTGCTAACATTCTCTTCAGAGCTGCAGTGAAACCAGGAACCACGTGGAGAAGGCACCCACGCTGAAAATGACTGGAAGGAACGTTGGGGCTTCTTCTCAGTGTCTCTGACATAGGGTTTCACTGTCCCGGGAAAGTCTCCGCTAACACCCTTCAGAGCGCAGTGCCCAATATACAGAAACGTCTTGCAGTATCTCCTACAGGGAAAGTGCCAGGAGGAATTGTGGAGCTTGTTCTCAGTGTCTCTGAGAATTGCTCTGATTATCCGTGTGACCTCTTTGCTAAGACTCTCCAGAGAGACGTCCTCAAAACCAACACACATCTTGACATATCTCCCACACTGACCGCAGAGTATCCAGGAACGGCATTCAAGGAGCCAGGAACTTTTCTGCCCACACTCTCCGGGGACAGTTCCTTAAAACCAATATACATCCTGCTATATCTCCCACATGGAAAGTGCTTGGCGGGAGAAGTGGGGATTATGTTTAGACTTTCTCGGAACTGCTTCAAATCAACTAGATATCTTTGTGCTGTAAATCTCCCAACAGCCAAATCAAAAGCAGCAAACATCTCGCTGTATGTCCCACATCCAAAGTGCCAAGAGAGTAATGTAGAGCTTGCTAACCCTCTCTTTGAGTACTGTTTTCAGTGTCCCGGTTACCTCTTTGCTAACATTCTCTTCAGAGCTGCAGTGAAACCAGGAACCACGTGGAGAAGGCACCCACACTGAAAATGACTGGAAGGAACGTTGGGGCTTCTTCTCAGTGTCTCTGACATAGGGTTTCACTGTCCCGGGAAAGCCTCTGCTAACACCCTGCAGAGCGCTGTGCCCAATATACAGAAACGTCTTGCAGTATCTCCTACAGGGAAAGTGCCAGGAGGAATTGTGGAGCTT
The DNA here is from genome assembly GCF_964199755.1 of Larus michahellis. NCBI lineage: Eukaryota > Metazoa > Chordata > Aves > Charadriiformes > Laridae > Larus > Larus michahellis. The sequence goes on along the minus strand of NC_133930.1, from coordinate 49,324,835 downwards.
GGTCTCAGTGTCTCTGAGAATTGCTCTGATTATCCCTGTGACCTCTTTGCTAAGACTCTCCGGAGAGACATCCTCAAAACCAACACACATCTTGACATATCTCCCACACTGACCGCAGAGTATCCAGGAACGGCATTCAAGGAGCCAGGAAATTTTCTGCCCACACTCTCCGGGGACAGTTCCTTAAAACCAATATACATCCTGCTACATCTCCCACATGGAAATTGCCAGGAGGGATAAGTGGGGATTATGCTTAGACTTTCTCAGAACTGCTTCAACTCAACTAGATATCTTTGTGCTGTAAATCTCCCAACAGCCAAACGCAAAAGCAGCAAACATCTCGCTGTATGTCCCACATCCAAAGTGCCAAGAGAGAGCTTGCTCTCCCTGTCTTTGAGTACTGTTTTCACTGTCCCGGTTACCTCTTTGCTAACATTCTCTTCAGAGCTGCAGTGAAACCAGGAACCACGTGGAGAAGGCACCCACACTGAAAGTGCCTGGAAGGAACATTGGGGCTTCTTCTCAGTGTCTCTGACATAGGGTTTCACTGTCCCGGGAAAGCCTCTGCTAACACCCTGCAGAGCGCTGTGCCCAATATACAGAAACGTCTTGCAGTATCTCCTACAGGGAAAGTGCCAGGAGGAATTGTGGAGCTTGTTCTCAGTGTCTCTGAGAATTGCTCTGATTATCCGTGTGACCTCTTTGCTAAGACTCTCCAGAGAGACGTCCTCAAAACCAACACGCATCTTGACATATCTCCCTCATTGATCGCAGTGTCTCCAGGAACGGCATTCAAGGAGCCAGGAACTTTTCTCCCTACACTGTCCATTGAGTTGTCCTCAAAACCAATATACATCCTGCTATATCTCCCACATGGAAAGTGCCAGGAGGGAGAAGTGGGGATTATGTTTAGACTTTCTCGGAACTGCTTCAAATCAACTAGATAGCTTTGTGCTGTAAATCTCCCAACAGCCAAATGCAAAAGCAGCAAACATCTCGCTGTATGTTCCACATCCAAAGTGCCAAGAGAGTACTGTAGAGCTTGCTAACCCTCTCTTTGAGTACTGTTTTCAGTGTCCCGGTTACCTCTTTGCTAACATTCTCTTCAGAGCTGCAGTGAAACCAGGAACCACGTGGAGAAGGCACCCACGCTGAAAATGACTGGAAGGAACGTTGGGGCTTCTTCTCAGTGTCTCTGACATAGGGTTTCACTGTCCCGGGAAAGTCTCCGCTAACACCCTTCAGAGCGCAGTGCCCAATATACAGAAACGTCTTGCAGTATCTCCTACAGGGAAAGTGCCAGGAGGAATTGTGGAGCTTGGTCTCAGTGTCTCTGAGAATTACTCTGATTATCCGTGTGACCTCTTTGCTAAGACTCTCCAGAGAGACGTCCTCAAAACCAACACACATCTTGACATATCTCCCTCATTGATCGCAGTGTCTCCAGGAACGGCATTCAAGGAGCCAGGAACTTTTCTCCCTACACTGTCCATTGAGTTGTCCTCAAAACCAATATACATCCTGCTATATCTCCCACATGGGAAGTGCCAGGAGGGAGAAGTGGGGATTATGTTTAGACTTTCTCGGAACTGCTTCAAATCAACTAGATATCTTTGTGCTGTAAATCTCCCAACAGCCAAACACAAAAGCAGCAAACATCTCGCTGTATGTCCCATATCCAAAGTGCCAAGAGAGTACTGTAGAGCTTGCTCTCCCTGTCTTTGAGTACTGTTTTCACTGTCCCGGTTACCTCTTTGCTAACATTCTCTTCAGAGCTGCAGTGAAACCAGGAACCACGTGGAGAAGGCACCCACACTGAAAGTGCCTGGAAGGAACATTGGGGCTTCTTCTCAGTGTCTCTGACATAGGGTTTCACTGTCCCGGGAAAGCCTCTGCTAACACCCTTCAGAGCGCAGTGCCCAATATACAGAAACGTCTTGCAGTATCTCCTACAGGGAAAGTGCCAGGAGGAATTGTGGAGCTTGTTCTCAGTGTCTCTGAGAATTGCTCTGATTATCCGTGTGACCTCTTTGCTAAGACTCTCCGGAGAGACGTCCTCAAAACCAACACGCATCTTGACATATCTCCCTCATTGATCGCAGTGTCTCCAGGAACGGCATTCAAGGAGCCAGGAACTTTTCTCCCTACACTGTCCATTGAGTTGTCCTCAAAACCAATATACATCCTGCTATATCTCCCACATGGAAAGTGCCAGGAGGGAGAAGTGGGGATTATGTTTAGACTTTCTCGGAACTGCTTCAAATCAACTAGATAGCTTTGTGCTGTAAATCTCCCAACAGCCAAATGCAAAAGCAGCAAACATCTCGCTGTATGTTCCACATCCAAAGTGCCAAGAGAGTACTGTAGAGCTTGCTCTCCCTCTCTTTGAGTACTGTTTTCAGTGTCCCGGTTACCTCTTTGCTAACATTCTCTTCAGAGCTGCAGTGAAACCAGGAACCACGTGGAGAAGGCACCCACGCTGAAAATGACTGGAAGGAACGTTGGGGCTTCTTCTCAGTGTCTCTGACATAGGGTTTCACTGTCCCGGGAAAGTCTCCGCTAACACCCTTCAGAGCGCAGTGCCCAATATACAGAAACGTCTTGCAGTATCTCCTACAGGGAAAGTGCCAGGAGGAATTGTGGAGCTTGTTCTCAGTGTCTCTGAGAATTGCTCTGATTATCCGTGTGACCTCTTTGCTAAGACTCTCCAGAGAGACGTCCTCAAAACCAACACACATCTTGACATATCTCCCACACTGACCGCAGAGTATCCAGGAACGGCATTCAAGGAGCCAGGAACTTTTCTGCCCACACTCTCCGGGGACAGTTCCTTAAAACCAATATACATCCTGCTATATCTCCCACATGGAAAGTGCTTGGCGGGAGAAGTGGGGATTATGTTTAGACTTTCTCGGAACTGCTTCAAATCAACTAGATATCTTTGTGCTGTAAATCTCCCAACAGCCAAATCAAAAGCAGCAAACATCTCGCTGTATGTCCCACATCCAAAGTGCCAAGAGAGTAATGTAGAGCTTGCTAACCCTCTCTTTGAGTACTGTTTTCAGTGTCCCGGTTACCTCTTTGCTAACATTCTCTTCAGAGCTGCAGTGAAACCAGGAACCACGTGGAGAAGGCACCCACACTGAAAATGACTGGAAGGAACGTTGGGGCTTCTTCTCAGTGTCTCTGACATAGGGTTTCACTGTCCCGGGAAAGCCTCTGCTAACACCCTGCAGAGCGCTGTGCCCAATATACAGAAACGTCTTGCAGTATCTCCTACAGGGAAAGTGCCAGGAGGAATTGTGGAGCTTGGTCTCAGTGTCTCTGAGAATTGCTCTGATTATCCCTGTGACCTCTTTGCTAAGACTCTCCGGAGAGACATCCTCAAAACCAACACACATCTTGACATATCTCCCACACTGACCGCAGAGTATCCAGGAACGGCATTCAAGGAGCCAGGAAATTTTCTGCCCACACTCTCCGGGGACAGTTCCTTAAAACCAATATACATCCTGCTACATCTCCCACATGGAAATTGCCAGGAGGGATAAGTGGGGATTATGCTTAGACTTTCTCAGAACTGCTTCAACTCAACTAGATATCTTTGTGCTGTAAATCTCCCAACAGCCAAACGCAAAAGCAGCAAACATCTCGCTGTATGTCCCACATCCAAAGTGCCAAGAGAGAGCTTGCTCTCCCTGTCTTTGAGTACTGTTTTCACTGTCCCGGTTACCTCTTTGCTAACATTCTCTTCAGAGCTGCAGTGAAACCAGGAACCACGTGGAGAAGGCACCCACACTGAAAGTGCCTGGAAGGAACATTGGGGCTTCTTCTCAGTGTCTCTGACATAGGGTTTCACTGTCCCGGGAAAGCCTCTGCTAACACCCTGCAGAGCGCTGTGCCCAATATACAGAAACGTCTTGCAGTATCTCCTACAGGGAAAGTGCCAGGAGGAATTGTGGAGCTTGTTCTCAGTGTCTCTGAGAATTGCTCTGATTATCCGTGTGACCTCTTTGCTAAGACTCTCCAGAGAGACGTCCTCAAAACCAACACGCATCTTGACATATCTCCCTCATTGATCGCAGTGTCTCCAGGAACGGCATTCAAGGAGCCAGGAACTTTTCTCCCTACACTGTCCATTGAGTTGTCCTCAAAACCAATATACATCCTGCTATATCTCCCACATGGGAAGTGCCAGGAGGGAGAAGTGGGGATTATGTTTAGACTTTCTCGGAACTGCTTCAAATCAACTAGATAGCTTTGTGCTGTAAATCTCCCAACAGCCAAATCAAAAGCAGCAAACATCTCGCTGTATGTTCCACATCCAAAGTGCCAAGAGAGTAATGTAGAGCTTGCTCTCCCTCTCTTTGAGTACTGTTTTCAGTGTCCCGGTTACCTCTTTGCTAACATTCTCTTCAGAGCTGCAGTGAAACCAGGAACCACGTGGAGAAGGCACCCACGCTGAAAATGACTGGAAGGAACGTTGGGGCTTCTTCTCAGTGTCTCTGACATAGGGTTTCACTGTCCCGGGAAAGTCTCCGCTAACACCCTTCAGAGCGCAGTGCCCAATATACAGAAACGTCTTGCAGTATCTCCTACAGGGAAAGTGCCAGGAGGAATTGTGGAGCTTGTTCTCAGTGTCTCTGAGAATTACTCTGATTATCCGTGTGACCTCTTTGCTAAGACTCTCCAGAGAGACGTCCTCAAAACCAACACACATCTTGACATATCTCCCTCATTGATCGCAGTGTCTCCAGGAACGGCATTCAAGGAGCCAGGAACTTTTCTCCCTACACTGTCCATTGAGTTGTCCTCAAAACCAATATACATCCTGCTATATCTCCCACATGGGAAGTGCCAGGAGGGAGAAGTGGGGATTATGTTTAGACTTTCTCGGAACTGCTTCAAATCAACTAGATATCTTTGTGCTGTAAATCTCCCAACAGCCAAATCAAAAGCAGCAAACATCTCGCTGTATGTCCCACATCGTAAGTGCCAAGAGAGTAATGTAGAGCTTGCTAACCCTCTCTTTGAGTACTGTTTTCAGTGTCCCGGTTACCTCTTTGCTAACATTCTCTTCAGAGCTGCAGTGAAACCAGGAACCACGTGGAGAAGGCACCCACACTGAAAGTGCCTGGAAGGAACACTGGGGCTTCTTCTCACTGTCTCTGACATAGGGTTTCACTGTCCCAGGAAAGCCTCTGCTAACACCCTGCAGAGCGCTGTGCCCAATATACAGAAACGTCTTGCAGTATCTCCTACAGGGAAAGTGCCAGGAGGAATTGTGGAGCTTGTTCTCAGTGTCTCTGAGAATTGCTCTGATTATCCGTGTGACCTCTTTGCTAAGACTCTCCAGAGAGACGTCCTCAAAACCAACACACATCTTGACATATCTCCCTCATTGATCGCAGTGTCTCCAGGAATGGCATTCAAGGAGCCAGGAACTTTTCTCCCTACACTGTCCATTGAGTTGTCCTCAAAACCAATATACATCCTGCTATATCTCCCACATGGAAAGTGCTTGGCGGGAGAAGTGGGGATTATGTTTAGACTTTCTCGGAACTGCTTCAAATCAACTAGATATCTTTGTGCTGTAAATCTCCCAACAGCCAAATCAAAAGCAGCAAACATCTCGCTGTATGTCCCACATCCAAAGTGCCAAGAGAGTAATGTAGAGCTTGCTAACCCTCTCCTTGAGTACTGTTTTCAGTGTCCCGGTTACCTCTTTGCTAACATTCTCTTCAGAGCTGCAGTGAAACCAGGAACCACGTGGAGAAGGCACCCACACTGAAAATGACTGGAAGGAACGTTGGGGCTTCTTCTCAGTGTCTCTGACATAGGGTTTCACTGTCCCGGGAAAGTCTCTGCTAACACCCTGCAGAGCGCTGTGCCCAATATACAGAAACGTCTTGCAGTATCTCCTACAGGGAAAGTGCCAGGAGGAATTGTGGAGCTTGTTCTCAGTGTCTCTGAGAATTGCTCTGATTATCCGTGTGACCTCTTTGCTAAGACTCTCCGGAGAGACGTCCTCAAAACCAACCCACATCTTGACATATCTCCCTCATTGATCGCAGTGTCTCCAGGAACGGCATTCAAGGAGCCAGGAACTTTTCTGCCCACACTCTCCGGGGACAGTTCCTTAAAACCAATATACATCCTGCTATATCTCCCACATGGAAAGAACCAGGAGGGAGAAGTGAGGATTATGCTTAGACTTTCTCAGAACTGCTTCAACTCAACTAGATATCTTTGTGCTGTAAATCTCCCAACAGCCAAACGCAAAAGCAGCAAACATGTCGCTGTATGTCCCACATCGTAAGTGCCAAGAGAGTACTGTAGATCTTGCTCTCCCTGTCTTTGAGTACTGTTTTCACTGTCCCGGTTACCTCTTTGCTAACATTCTCTTCAGAGCTGCAGTGAAACCAGGAACCACGTGGAGAAGGCACCCACACTGAAAGTGCCTGGAAGGAACATTGGGGCTTCTTCTCAGTGTCTCTGACATAGGGTTTCACTGTCCCGGGAAAGTCTCTGCTAACACCCTGCAGAGCGCTGTGCCCAATATACAGAAACGTCTTGCAGTATCTCCTACAGGGAAAGTGCCAGGAGGAATTGTGGAGCTTGTTCTCAGTGTCTCTGAGAATTGCTCTGATTATCCGTGTGACCTCTTTGCTAAGACTCTCCGGAGAGACGTCCTCAAAACCAACCCACATCTTGACATATCTCCCTCATTGATCGCAGTGTCTCCAGGAACGGCATTCAAGGAGCCAGGAACTTTTCTCTCTACACTGTCCATTGAGTTGTCCTCAAAACCAATATACATCCTGCTATATCTCCCACATGGAAAGTGCTTGGCGGGAGAAGTGGGGATTATGTTTAGACTTTCTCGGAACTGCTTCAAATCAACTAGATATCTTTGTGCTGTAAATCTCCCAACAGCCAAACGCAAAAGCAGCAAACATCTCGCTGTATGTCCCACATCCAAAGTGCCAAGAGAGAGCTTGCTCTCCCTGTCTTTGAGTACTGTTTTCACTGTCCCGGTTACCTCTTTGCTAACATTCTCTTCAGAGCTGCAGTGAAACCAGGAACCACGTGGAGAAGGCACCCACACTGAAAGTGCCTGGAAGGAACATTGGGGCTTCTTCTCAGTGTCTCTGACATAGGGTTTCACTGTCCCGGGAAAGCCTCTGCTAACACCCTGCAGAGCGCTGTGCCCAATATACAGAAACGTCTTGCAGTATCTCCTACAGGGAAAGTGCCAGGAGGAATTGTGGAGCTTGTTCTCAGTGTCTCTGAGAATTGCTCTGATTATCCGTGTGACCTCTTTGCTAAGACTCTCCAGAGAGACGTCCTCAAAACCAACACACATCTTGACATATCTCCCTCATTGATCGCAGTGTCTCCAGGAACGGCATTCAAGGAGCCAGGAACTTTTCTCCCTACACTGTCCATTGAGTTGTCCTCAAAACCAATATACATCCTGCTATATCTCCCACATGGAAAGTGCCAGGAGGGAGAAGTGGGGATTATGTTTAGACTTTCTCAGAACTGCTTCAAATCAACTAGATATCTTTGTGCTGTAAATCTCCCAACAGCCAAATCAAAAGCAGCAAACATCTCGCTGTATGTCCCACATCCAAAGTGCCAAGAGAGTAATGTAGAGCTTGCTAACCCTCTCTTTGAGTACTGTTTTCAGTGTCCCGGTTACCTCTTTGCTAACATTCTCTTCAGAGCTGCAGTGAAACCAGGAACCACGTGGAGAAGGCACCCACACTGAAAATGACTGGAAGGAATGTTGGGGCTTCTTCTCAGTGTCTCTGATGTCGGGTTTCACTGTCCCGGGAAAGCCTCTGCTAACACCCTGCAGAGCACAGCGCCCAATATACAGAAACGTCTTGCAGTATCTCCTACAGGGAAAGTGCCAGGAGGAATTGTGGAGCTTGTTCTCAGTGTCTCTGAGAATTGCTCTGATTATCCCTGTGACCTCTTTGCTAAGACTCTCCGGAGAGACATCCTCAAAACCAACACACATCTTGACATATCTCCCACACTGACCGCAGAGTATCCAGGAACGGCATTCAAGGAGCCAGGAAATTTTCTGCCCACACTCTCCGGGGACAGTTCCTTAAAACCAATATACATCCTGCTACATCTCCCACATGGAAATTGCCAGGAGGGATAAGTGGGGATTATGCTTAGACTTTCTCAGAACTGCTTCAACTCAACTAGATATCTTTGTGCTGTAAATCTCCCAACAGCCAAACGCAAAAGCAGCAAACATCTCGCTGTATGTCCCACATCCAAAGTGCCAAGAGAGAGCTTGCTCTCCCTGTCTTTGAGTACTGTTTTCACTGTCCCGGTTACCTCTTTGCTAACATTCTCTTCAGAGCTGCAGTGAAACCAGGAACCACGTGGAGAAGGCACCCACACTGAAAGTGCCTGGAAGGAACACTGGGGCTTCTTCTCAGTGTCTCTGACATAGGGTTTCACTGTCCCGGGAAAGCCTCTGCTAACACCCTGCAGAGCGCTGTGCCCAATATACAGAAACGTCTTGCAGTATCTCCTACAGGGAAAGTGCCAGGAGGAATTGTGGAGCTTGTTCTCAGTGTCTCTGAGAATTGCTCTGATTATCCGTGTGACCTCTTTGCTAAGACTCTCCAGAGAGACGTCCTCAAAACCAACACGCATCTTGACATATCTCCCTCATTGATCGCAGTGTCTCCAGGAACGGCATTCAAGGAGCCAGGAACTTTTCTCCCTACACTGTCCATTGAGTTGTCCTCAAAACCAATATACATCCTGCTATATCTCCCACATGGAAAGTGCCAGGAGGGAGAAGTGGGGATTATGTTTAGACTTTCTCGGAACTGCTTCAAATCAACTAGATAGCTTTGTGCTGTAAATCTCCCAACAGCCAAATGCAAAAGCAGCAAACATCTCGCTGTATGTTCCACATCCAAAGTGCCAAGAGAGTACTGTAGAGCTTGCTCTCCCTCTCTTTGAGTACTGTTTTCAGTGTCCCGGTTACCTCTTTGCTAACATTCTCTTCAGAGCTGCAGTGAAACCAGGAACCACGTGGAGAAGGCACCCACGCTGAAAATGACTGGAAGGAACGTTGGGGCTTCTTCTCAGTGTCTCTGACATAGGGTTTCACTGTCCCGGGAAAGTCTCCGCTAACACCCTTCAGAGCGCAGTGCCCAATATACAGAAACGTCTTGCAGTATCTCCTACAGGGAAAGTGCCAGGAGGAATTGTGGAGCTTGGTCTCAGTGTCTCTGAGAATTACTCTGATTATCCGTGTGACCTCTTTGCTAAGACTCTCCAGAGAGACGTCCTCAAAACCAACACACATCTTGACATATCTCCCTCATTGATCGCAGTGTCTCCAGGAACGGCATTCAAGGAGCCAGGAACTTTTCTCCCTACACTGTCCATTGAGTTGTCCTCAAAACCAATATACATCCTGCTATATCTCCCACATGGGAAGTGCCAGGAGGGAGAAGTGGGGATTATGTTTAGACTTTCTCGGAACTGCTTCAAATCAACTAGATATCTTTGTGCTGTAAATCTCCCAACAGCCAAATCAAAAGCAGCAAACATCTCGCTGTATGTCCCACATCGTAAGTGCCAAGAGAGTAATGTAGAGCTTGCTAACCCTCTCTTTGAGTACTGTTTTCAGTGTCCCGGTTACCTCTTTGCTAACATTCTCTTCAGAGCTGCAGTGAAACCAGGAACCACGTGGAGAAGGCACCCACACTGAAAATGACTGGAAGGAACGTTGGGGCTTCTTCTCAGTGTCTCTGACATAGGGTTTCACTGTCCCGGGAAAGCCTCTGCTAACACCCTGCAGAGCGCTGTGCCCAATATACAGAAACGTCTTGCGGTATCTCCTACAGGGAAAGTGCCAGGAGGAATTGTGGAGCTTGTTCTCAGTGTCTCTGAGAATTGCTCTGATTATCCGTGTGACCTCTTTGCTAAGACTCTCCAGAGAGACGTCCTCAAAACCAACACGCATCTTGACATATCTCCCTCATTGATCGCAGTGTCTCCAGGAACGGCATTCAAGGAGCCAGGAACTTTTCTCCCTACACTGTCCATTGAGTTGTCCTCAAAACCAATATACATCCTGCTATATCTCCCACATGGGAAGTGCCAGGAGGGAGAAGTGGGGATTATGTTTAGACTTTCTCGGAACTGCTTCAAATCAACTAGATATCTTTGTGCTGTAAATCTCCCAACAGCCAAATCAAAAGCAGCAAACATCTCGCTGTATGTCCCACATCCAAAGTGCCAAGAGAGTAATGTAGAGCTTGCTAACCCTCTCTTTGAGTACTGTTTTCAGTGTCCCGGTTACCTCTTTGCTAACATTCTCTTCAGAGCTGCAGTGAAACCAGGAACCACGTGGAGAAGGCACCCACACTGAAAATGACTGGAAGGAACGTTGGGGCTTCTTCTCAGTGTCTCTGACATAGGGTTTCACTGTCCCGGGAAAGTCTCCGCTAACACCCTTCAGAGCGCTGTGCCCAATATACAGAAACGTCTTGCAGTATCTCCTACAGGGAAAGTGCCAGGAGGAATTGTGGAGCTTGTTCTCAGTGTCTCTGAGAATTGCTCTGATTATCCGTGTGACCTCTTTGCTAAGACTCTCCAGAGAGACGTCCTCAAAACCAACCCACATCTTGACATATCTCCCTCATTGATCGCAGTGTCTCCAGGAACGGCATTCAAGGAGCCAGGAACTTTTCTCCCTACACTGTCCATTGAGTTGTCCTCAAAACCAATATACATCCTGCTATATCTCCCACATGGAAAGTGCTTGGCGGGAGAAGTGGGGATTATGTTTAGACTTTCTCGGAACTGCTTCAAATCAACTAGATATCTTTGTGCTGTAAATCTCCCAACAGCCAAACGCAAAAGCAGCAAACATCTCGCTGTATGTCCCATATCCAAAGTGCCAAGAGAGTACTGTAGAGCTTGCTCTCCCTGTCTTTGAGTACTGTTTTCACTGTCCCGGTTACCTCTTTGCTAACATTCTCTTCAGAGCTGCAGTGAAACCAGGAACCACGTGGAGAAGGCACCCACACTGAAAGTGCCTGGAAGGAACACTGGGGCTTCTTCTCAGTGTCTCTGACATAGGGTTTCACTGTCCCAGGAAAGCCTCTGCTAACACCCTGCAGAGCGCTGTGCCCAATATACAGAAACGTCTTGCAGTATCTCCTACAGGGAAAGTGCCAGGAGGAATTGTGGAGCTTGTTCTCAGTGTCTCTGAGAATTGCTCTGATTATCCGTGTGACCTCTTTGCTAAGACTCTCCAGAGAGACGTCCTCAAAACCAACACACATCTTGACATATCTCCCTCATTGATCGCAGTGTCTCCAGGAATGGCATTCAAGGAGCCAGGAACTTTTCTCCCTACACTGTCCATTGAGTTGTCCTCAAAACCAATATACATCCTGCTATATCTCCCACATGGAAAGTGCTTGGCGGGAGAAGTGGGGATTATGTTTAGACTTTCTCGGAACTGCTTCAAATCAACTAGATATCTTTGTGCTGTAAATCTCCCAACAGCCAAATCAAAAGCAGCAAACATCTCGCTGTATGTCCCACATCCAAAGTGCCAAGAGAGAGCTTGCTCTCCCTGTCTTTGAGTACTGTTTTCACTGTCCCGGTTACCTCTTTGCTAACATTCTCTTCAGAGCTGCAGTGAAACCAGGAACCACGTGGAGAAGGCACCCACACTGAAAGTGCCTGGAAGGAACACTGGGGCTTCTTCTCAGTGTCTCTGACATAGGGTTTCACTGTCCCGGGAAAGCCTCTGCTAACACCCTGCAGAGCGCTGTGCCCAATATACAGAAACGTCTTGCAGTATCTCCTACAGGGAAAGTGCCAGGAGGAATTGTGGAGCTTGTTCTCAGTGTCTCTGAGAATTGCTCTGATTATCCGTGTGACCTCTTTGCTAAGACTCTCCAGAGAGACGTCCTCAAAACCAACACGCATCTTGACATATCTCCCTCATTGATCGCAGTGTCTCCAGGAACGGCATTCAAGGAGCCAGGAACTTTTCTCCCTACACTGTCCATTGAGTTGTCCTCAAAACCAATATACATCCTGCTATATCTCCCACATGGAAAGTGCCAGGAGGGAGAAGTGGGGATTATGTTTAGACTTTCTCGGAACTGCTTCAAATCAACTAGATAGCTTTGTGCTGTAAATCTCCCAACAGCCAAATGCAAAAGCAGCAAACATCTCGCTGTATGTTCCACATCCAAAGTGCCAAGAGAGTACTGTAGAGCTTGCTCTCCCTCTCTTTGAGTACTGTTTTCAGTGTCCCGGTTACCTCTTTGCTAACATTCTCTTCAGAGCTGCAGTGAAACCAGGAACCACGTGGAGAAGGCACCCACACTGAAAATGACTGGAAGGAACGTTGGGGCTTCTTCTCAGTGTCTCTGACATAGGGTTTCACTGTCCCGGGAAAGCCTCTGCTAACACCCTGCAGAGCGCTGTGCCCAATATACAGAAACGTCTTGCGGTATCTCCTACAGGGAAAGTGCCAGGAGGAATTGTGGAGCTTGTTCTCAGTGTCTCTGAGAATTGCTCTGATTATCCGTGTGACCTCTTTGCTAAGACTCTCCAGAGAGACGTCCTCAAAACCAACACGCATCTTGACATATCTCCCTCATTGATCGCAGTGTCTCCAGGAACGGCATTCAAGGAGCCAGGAACTTTTCTCCCTACACTGTCCATTGAGTTGTCCTCAAAACCAATATACATCCTGCTATATCTCCCACATGGGAAGTGCCAGGAGGGAGAAGTGGGGATTATGTTTAGACTTTCTCGGAACTGCTTCAAATCAACTAGATATCTTTGTGCTGTAAATCTCCCAACAGCCAAATCAAAAGCAGCAAACATCTCGCTGTATGTCCCACATCCAAAGTGCCAAGAGAGTAATGTAGAGCTTGCTAACCCTCTCTTTGAGTACTGTTTTCAGTGTCCCGGTTACCTCTTTGCTAACATTCTCTTCAGAGCTGCAGTGAAACCAGGAACCACGTGGAGAAGGCACCCACACTGAAAATGACTGGAAGGAACGTTGGGGCTTCTTCTCAGTGTCTCTGACATAGGGTTTCACTGTCCCGGGAAAGTCTCCGCTAACACCCTTCAGAGCGCTGTGCCCAATATACAGAAACGTCTTGCAGTATCTCCTACAGGGAAAGTGCCAGGAGGAATTGTGGAGCTTGTTCTCAGTGTCTCTGAGAATTGCTCTGATTATCCGTGTGACCTCTTTGCTAAGACTCTCCAGAGAGACGTCCTCAAAACCAACCCACATCTTGACATATCTCCCTCATTGATCGCAGTGTCTCCAGGAACGGCATTCAAGGAGCCAGGAACTTTTCTCCCTACACTGTCCATTGAGTTGTCCTCAAAACCAATATACATCCTGCTATATCTCCCACATGGAAAGTGCTTGGCGGGAGAAGTGGGGATTATGTTTAGACTTTCTCGGAACTGCTTCAAATCAACTAGATATCTTTGTGCTGTAAATCTCCCAACAGCCAAACGCAAAAGCAGCAAACATCTCGCTGTATGTCCCATATCCAAAGTGCCAAGAGAGTACTGTAGAGCTTGCTCTCCCTGTCTTTGAGTACTGTTTTCACTGTCCCGGTTACCTCTTTGCTAACATTCTCTTCAGAGCTGCAGTGAAACCAGGAACCACGTGGAGAAGGCACCCACACTGAAAGTGCCTGGAAGGAACACTGGGGCTTCTTCTCAGTGTCTCTGACATAGGGTTTCACTGTCCCAGGAAAGCCTCTGCTAACACCCTGCAGAGCGCTGTGCCCAATATACAGAAACGTCTTGCAGTATCTCCTACAGGGAAAGTGCCAGGAGGAATTGTGGAGCTTGTTCTCAGTGTCTCTGAGAATTGCTCTGATTATCCGTGTGACCTCTTTGCTAAGACTCTCCAGAGAGACGTCCTCAAAACCAACACACATCTTGACATATCTCCCTCATTGATCGCAGTGTCTCCAGGAATGGCATTCAAGGAGCCAGGAACTTTTCTCCCTACACTGTCCATTGAGTTGTCCTCAAAACCAATATACATCCTGCTATATCTCCCACATGGAAAGTGCTTGGCGGGAGAAGTGGGGATTATGTTTAGACTTTCTCGGAACTGCTTCAAATCAACTAGATATCTTTGTGCTGTAAATCTCCCAACAGCCAAATCAAAAGCAGCAAACATCTCGCTGTATGTCCCACATCCAAAGTGCCAAGAGAGTAATGTAGAGCTTGCTAACCCTCTCCTTGAGTACTGTTTTCAGTGTCCCGGTTACCTCTTTGCTAACATTCTCTTCAGAGCTGCAGTGAAACCAGGAACCACGTGGAGAAGGCACCCACACTGAAAATGACTGGAAGGAACGTTGGGGCTTCTTCTCAGTGTCTCTGACATAGGGTTTCACTGTCCCGGGAAAGCCTCTGCTAACACCCTGCAGAGCGCTGTGCCCAATATACAGAAACGTCTTGCGGTATCTCCTACAGGGAAAGTGCCAGGAGGAATTGTGGAGCTTGGTCTCAGTGTCTCTGAGAATTGCTCTGATTATCCGTGTGACCTCTTTGCTAAGACTCTCCAGAAAGACGTCCTCAAAACCAACACACATCTTGACATATCTCCCACACTGACTGCAGAGTATCCAGGAACGGCATTCAAGGAGCCAGGAACTTTTCTGCCCACACTCTCCGGGGACAGTTCCTTAAAACCAATATACATCCTGCTATATCTCCCACAATGAAAGAACCAGGAGGGAGAAGTGAGGATTATGCTTAGACTTTCTCAGAACTGCTTCAACTCAACTAGATATCTTTGTGCTGTAAATCTCCCAACAGCCAAACGCAAAAGCAGCAAACATGTCGCTGTATGTCCCACATCGTAAGTGCCAAGAGAGTACTGTAGATCTTGCTCTCCCTGTCTTTGAGTACTGTTTTCACTGTCCCGGTTACCTCTTTGCTAACATTCTCTTCAGAGCTGCAGTGAAACCAGGAACCACGTGGAGAAGGCACCCACACTGAAAGTGCCTGGAAGGAACGTTGGGGCTTCTTCTCAGTGTCTCTGACATAGGGTTTCACTGTCCCGGGAAAGCCTCTGCTAACACCCTGCAGAGCGCTGTGCCCAATATACAGAAACGTCTTGCGGTATCTCCTACAGGGAAAGTGCCAGGAGGAATTGTGGAGCTTGTTCTCAGTGTCTCTGAGAATTGCTCTGATTATCCGTGTGACCTCTTTGCTAAGACTCTCCGGAGAGACGTCCTCAAAACCAACCCACATCTTGACATATCTCCCTCATTGATCGCAGTGTCTCCAGGAACGGCATTCAAGGAGCCAGGAACTTTTCTCCCTACACTGTCCATTGAGTTGTCCTCAAAACCAATATACATCCTGCTATATCTCCCACATGGAAATTGCCAGGAGGGATAAGTGGGGATTATGCTTAGACTTTCTCGGAACTGCTTCAAATCAACTAGATATCTTTGTGCTGTAAATCTCCCAACAGCCAAACGCAAAAGCAGCAAACATCTCGCTGTATGTCCCACATCCAAAGTGCCAAGAGAGAGCTTGCTCTCCCTGTCTTTGAGTACTGTTTTCACTGTCCCGGTTACCTCTTTGCTAACATTCTCTTCAGAGCTGCAGTGAAACCAGGAACCACGTGGAGAAGGCACCCACACTGAAAGTGCCTGGAAGGAACATTGGGGCTTCTTCTCAGTGTCTCTGACATAGGGTTTCACTGTCCCGGGAAAGCCTCTGCTAACACCCTGCAGAGCGCTGTGCCCAATATACAGAAACGTCTTGCAGTATCTCCTACAGGGAAAGTGCCAGGAGGAATTGTGGAGCTTGTTCTCAGTGTCTCTGAGAATTGCTCTGATTATCCGTGTGACCTCTTTGCTAAGACTCTCCAGAGAGACGTCCTCAAAACCAACACACATCTTGACATATCTCCCTCATTGATCGCAGTGTCTCCAGGAACGGCATTCAAGGAGCCAGGAACTTTTCTCCCTACACTGTCCATTGAGTTGTCCTCAAAACCAATATACATCCTGCTATATCTCCCACATGGAAAGTGCCAGGAGGGAGAAGTGGGGATTATGTTTAGACTTTCTCAGAACTGCTTCAAATCAACTAGATATCTTTGTGCTGTAAATCTCCCAACAGCCAAATCAAAAGCAGCAAACATCTCGCTGTATGTCCCACATCCAAAGTGCCAAGAGAGTAATGTAGAGCTTGCTAACCCTCCCTTTGAGTACTGTTTTCAGTGTCCTGGTTACCTCTTTGCTAACATTCTCTTCAGAGCTGCAGTGAAACCAGGAACCACGTGGAGAAGGCACCCACACTGAAAATGACTGGAAGGAACGTTGGGGCTTCTTCTCAGTGTCTCTGACATAGGGTTTCACTGTCCCGGGAAAGCCTCTGCTAACACCCTGCAGAGCACAGCGCCCAATATACAGAAACGTCTTGCAGTATCTCCTACAGGGAAAGTGCCAGGAGGAATTGTGGAGCTTGTTCTCAGTGTCTCTGAGAATTGCTCTGATTATCCCTGTGACCTCTTTGCTAAGACTCTCCGGAGAGACGTCCTCAAAACCAACACACATCTTGACATATCTCCCACACTGACCGCAGAGTATCCAGGAACGGCATTCAAGGAGCCAGGAACTTTTCTGCCCACACTCTCCGGGGACAGTTCCTTAAAACCAATATACATCCTGCTATATCTCCCACATGGAAAGAACCAGGAGGGAGAAGTGAGGATTATGCTTAGACTTTCTCAGAACTGCTTCAACTCAACTAGATATCTTTGTGCTGTAAATCTCCCAACAGCCAAACGCAAAAGCAGCAAACATGTCGCTGTATGTCCCACGTCGTAAGTGCCAAGAGAGAGCTTGCTCTCCCTGTCTTTGAGTACTGTTTTCACTGTCCCGGTTACCTCTTTGCTAACATTCTCTTCAGAGCTGCAGTGAAACCAGGAACCACGTGGAGAAGGCACCCACACTGAAAGTGCCTGGAAGGAACATTGGGGCTTCTTCTCAGTGTCTCTGACATAGGGTTTCACTGTCCCGGGAAAGCCTCTGCTAACACCCTGCAGAGCGCTGTGCCCAATATACAGAAACGTCTTGCAGTATCTCCTACAGGGAAAGTGCCAGGAGGAATTGTGGAGCTTGGTCTCAGTGTCTCTGAGAATTGCTCTGATTATCCCTGTGACCTCTTTGCTAAGACTCTCCGGAGAGACATCCTCAAAACCAACACACATCTTGACATATCTCCCACACTGACCGCAGAGTATCCAGGAACGGCATTCAAGGAGCCAGGAAATTTTCTGCCCACACTCTCCGGGGACAGTTCCTTAAAACCAATATACATCCTGCTATATCTCCCACATGGAAAGTGCCAGGAGGGAGAAGTGGGGATTATGCTTAGACTTTCTCAGAACTGCTTCAACTCAACTAGATATCTTTGTGCTGTAAATCTCCCAACAGCCAAACGCAAAAGCAGCAAACATCTCGCTGTATGTCCCACATCCAAAGTGCCAAGAGAGAGCTTGCTCTCCCTGTCTTTGAGTACTGTTTTCACTGTCCCGGTTACCTCTTTGCTAACATTCTCTTCAGAGCTGCAGTGAAACCAGGAACCACGTGGAGAAGGCACCCACACTGAAAGTGCCTGGAAGGAACATTGGGGCTTCTTCTCAGTGTCTCTGACATAGGGTTTCACTGTCCCGGGAAAGCCTCTGCTAACACCCTGCAGAGCGCTGTGCCCAATATACAGAAACGTCTTGCAGTATCTCCTACAGGGAAAGTGCCAGGAGGAATTGTGGAGCTTGTTCTCAGTGTCTCTGAGAATTGCTCTGATTATCCGTGTGACCTCTTTGCTAAGACTCTCCAGAGAGCCGTCCTCAAAACCAACACACATCTTGACATATCTCCCTCATTGATCGCAGTGTCTCCAGGAACGGCATTCAAGGAGCCAGGAACTTTTCTCCCTACACTGTCCATTGAGTTGTCCTCAAAACCAATATACATCCTGCTATATCTCCCACATGGGAAGTGCCAGGAGGGAGAAGTGGGGATTATGTTTAGACTTTCTCGGAACTGCTTCAAATCAACTAGATATCTTTGTGCTGTAAATCTCCCAACAGCCAAATCAAAAGCAGCAAACATCTCGCTGTATGTCCCACATCCAAAGTGCCAAGAGAGTAATGTAGAGCTTGCTAACCATCTCTTTGAGTACTGTTTTCAGTGTCCCGGTTACCTCTTTGCTAACATTCTCTTCAGAGCTGCAGTGAAACCAGGAACCACGTGGAGAAGGCACCCACACTGAAAATGACTGGAAGGAACGTTGGGGCTTCTTCTCAGTGTCTCTGACATAGGGTTTCACTGTCCCGGGAAAGCCTCTGCTAACACCCTGCAGAGCGCTGTGCCCAATATACAGAAACGTCTTGCAGTATCTCCTACAGGGAAAGTGCCAGGAGGAATTGTGGACCTTGTTCTCAGTGTCTCTGAGAATTGCTCTGATTATCCGTGTGACCTCTTTGCTAAGACTCTCCAGAGAGACGTCCTCAAAACCAACACACATCTTGACATATCTCCCTCATTGATCGCAGTGTCTCCAGGAACGGCATTCAAGGAGCCAGGAACTTTTCTCCCTACACTGTCCATTGAGTTGTCCTCAAAACCAATATACATCCTGCTATATCTCCCACATGGAAAGTGCTTGGCGGGAGAAGTGGGGATTATGTTTAGACTTTCTCGGAACTGCTTCAAATCAACTAGATATCTTTGTGCTATAAATCTCCCAACAGCCAAACGCAAAAGCAGCAAACATCTCGCTGTATGTCCCATATCCAAAGTGCCAAGAGAGTACTGTAGAGCTTGCTCTCCCTCTCTTTGAGTACTGTTTTCACTGTCCCGGTTACCTCTTTGCTAACATTCTCTTCAGAGCTGCAGTGAAACCAGGAACCACGTGGAGAAGGCACCCACACTGAAAGTGCCTGGAAGGAACACTGGGGCTTCTTCTCAGTGTCTCTGACATAGGGTTTCACTGTCCCGGGAAAGCCTCTGCTAACACCCTGCAGAGCGCTGTGCCCAATATACAGAAACGTCTTGCAGTATCTCCTACAGGGAAAGTGCCAGGAGGAATTGTGGAGCTTGTTCTCAGTGTCTCTGAGAATTGCTCTGATTATCCGTGTGACCTCTTTGCTAAGACTCTCCAGAGAGACGTCCTCAAAACCAACACACATCTTGACATATCTCCCTCATTGATCGCAGTGTCTCCAGGAACGGCATTCAAGGAGCCAGGAACTTTTCTCCCTACACTGTCCATTGAGTTGTCCTCAAAACCAATATACATCCTGCTATATCTCCCACATGGAAAGTGCCAGGAGGGAGAAGTGGGGATTATGTTTAGACTTTCTCGGAACTGCTTCAAATCAACTAGATATCTTTGTGCTGTAAATCTCCCAACAGCCAAATCAAAAGCAGCAAACATCTCGCTGTATGTCCCACATCCAAAGTGCCAAGAGAGTAATGTAGAGCTTGCTCACCCTCTCTTTGAGTACTGTTTTCAGTGTCCCGGTTACCTCTTTGCTAACATTCTCTTCAGAGCTGCAGTGAAACCAGGAACCACGTGGAGAAGGCACCCACACTGAAAATGACTGGAAGGAACGTTGGGGCTTCTTCTCAGTGTCTCTGACATAGGGTTTCACTGTCCCGGGAAAGCCTCTGCTAACACCCTGCAGAGCGCTGTGCCCAATATACAGAAACGTCTTGCAGTATCTCCTACAGGGAAAGTGCCAGGAGGAATTGTGGAGCTTGTTCTCAGTGTCTCTGAGAATTGCTCTGATTATCCGTGTGACCTCTTTGCTAAGACTCTCCAGAGAGACGTCCTCAAAACCAACACACATCTTGACATATCTCCCTCATTGATCGCAGTGTCTCCAGGAACGGCATTCAAGGAGCCAGGAACTTTTCTCCCTACACTGTCCATTGAGTTGTCCTCAAAACCAATATACATCCTGCTATATCTCCCACATGGAAAGTGCCAGGAGGGAGAAGTGGGGATTATGTTTAGACTTTCTCGGAACTGCTTCAAATCAACTAGATATCTTTGTGCTATAAATCTCCCAACAGCCAAACGCAAAAGCAGCAAACATCTCGCTGTATGTCCCATATCCAAAGTGCCAAGAGAGTACTGTAGAGCTTGCTCTCCCTGTCTTTGAGTACTGTTTTCACTGTCCCGGTTACCTCTTTGCTAACATTCTCTTCAGAGCTGCAGTGAAACCAGGAACCACGTGGAGAAGGCACCCACACTGAAAGTGCCTGGAAGGAACACTGGGGCTTCTTCTCAGTGTCTCTGACATAGGGTTTCACTGTCCCGGGAAAGCCTCTGCTAACACCCTGCAGAGCGCTGTGCCCAATATACAGAAACGTCTTGCAGTATCTCCTACAGGGAAAGTGCCAGGAGGAATTGTGGAGCTTGTTCTCAGTGTCTCTGAGAATTGCTCTGATTATCCGTGTGACCTCTTTGCTAAGACTCTCCAGAGAGACGTCCTCAAAACCAACACACATCTTGACATATCTCCCTCATTGATCGCAGTGTCTCCAGGAACGGCATTCAAGGAGCCAGGAACTTTTCTCCCTACACTGTCCATTGAGTTGTCCTCAAAACCAATATACATCCTGCTATATCTCCCACATGGAAAGTGCCAGGAGGGAGAAGTGGGGATTATGTTTAGACTTTCTCGGAACTGCTTCAAATCAACTAGATATCTTTGTGCTGTAAATCTCCCAACAGCCAAATCAAAAGCAGCAAACATCTCGCTGTATGTCCCACATCCAAAGTGCCAAGAGAGTAATGTAGAGCTTGCTCACCCTCTCTTTGAGTACTGTTTTCAGTGTCCCGGTTACCTCTTTGCTAACATTCTCTTCAGAGCTGCAGTGAAACCAGGAACCACGTGGAGAAGGCACCCACACTGAAAATGACTGGAAGGAACGTTGGGGCTTCTTCTCAGTGTCTCTGACATAGGGTTTCACTGTCCCGGGAAAGCCTCTGCTAACACCCTGCAGAGCGCTGTGCCCAATATACAGAAACGTCTTGCAGTATCTCCTACAGGGAAAGTGCCAGGAGGAATTGTGGAGCTTGTTCTCAGTGTCTCTGAGAATTGCTCTGATTATCCGTGTGACCTCTTTGCTAAGACTCTCCAGAGAGACGTCCTCAAAACCAACACACATCTTGACATATCTCCCTCATTGATCGCAGTGTCTCCAGGAACGGCATTCAAGGAGCCAGGAACTTTTCTCCCTACACTGTCCATTGAGTTGTCCTCAAAACCAATATACATCCTGCTATATCTCCCACATGGAAAGTGCTTGGCGGGAGAAGTGGGGATTATGTTTAGACTTTCTCGGAACTGCTTCAAATCAACTAGATATCTTTGTGCTATAAATCTCCCAACAGCCAAACGCAAAAGCAGCAAACATCTCGCTGTATGTCCCATATCCAAAGTGCCAAGAGAGTACTGTAGAGCTTGCTCTCCCTCTCTTTGAGTACTGTTTTCACTGTCCCGGTTACCTCTTTGCTAACATTCTCTTCAGAGCTGCAGTGAAACCAGGAACCACGTGGAGAAGGCACCCACACTGAAAGTGCCTGGAAGGAACACTGGGGCTTCTTCTCAGTGTCTCTGACATAGGGTTTCACTGTCCCGGGAAAGCCTCTAACTAACACCCTGCAGAGCGCTGTGCCCAATATACAGAAACGTCTTGCAGTATCTCCTACAGGGAAAGTGCCAGGAGGAATTGTGGAGCTTGTTCTCAGTGTCTCTGAGAATTGCTCTGATTATCCGTGTGACCTCTTTGCTAAGACTCTCCAGAGAGACGTCCTCAAAACCAACACACATCTTGACATATCTCCCTCATTGATCGCAGTGTCTCCAGGAACGGCATTCAAGGAGCCAGGAACTTTTCTCCCTACACTGTCCATTGAGTTGTCCTCAAAACCAATATACATCCTGCTATATCTCCCACATGGAAAGTGCCAGGAGGGAGAAGTGGGGATTATGTTTAGACTTTCTCGGAACTGCTTCAAATCAACTAGATATCTTTGTGCTGTAAATCTCCCAACAGCCAAATCAAAAGCAGCAAACATCTCGCTGTATGTCCCACATCCAAAGTGCCAAGAGAGTAATGTAGAGCTTGCTAACCCTCTCTTTGAGTACTGTTTTCAGTGTCCCGGTTACCTCTTTGCTAACATTCTCTTCAGAGCTGCAGTGAAACCAGGAACCACGTGGAGAAGGCACCCACACTGAAAATGACTGGAAGGAACGTTGGGGCTTCTTCTCAGTGTCTCTGACATAGGGTTTCACTGTCCCGGGAAAGCCTCTGCTAACACCCTGCAGAGCGCTGTGCCCAATATACAGAAACGTCTTGCAGTATCTCCTACAGGGAAAGTGCCAGGAGGAATTGTGGAGCTTGGTCTCAGTGTCTCTGAGAATTGCTCTGATTATCCCTGTGACCTCTTTGCTAAGACTCTCCGGAGAGACATCCTCAAAACCAACACACATCTTGACATATCTCCCACACTGACCGCAGAGTATCCAGGAACGGCATTCAAGGAGCCAGGAAATTTTCTGCCCACACTCTCCGGGGACAGTTCCTTAAAACCAATATACATCCTGCTACATCTCCCACATGGAAATTGCCAGGAGGGATAAGTGGGGATTATGCTTAGACTTTCTCAGAACTGCTTCAACTCAACTAGATATCTTTGTGCTGTAAATCTCCCAACAGCCAAACGCAAAAGCAGCAAACATCTCGCTGTATGTCCCACATCCAAAGTGCCAAGAGAGAGCTTGCTCTCCCTGTCTTTGAGTACTGTTTTCACTGTCCCGGTTACCTCTTTGCTAACATTCTCTTCAGAGCTGCAGTGAAACCAGGAACCACGTGGAGAAGGCACCCACACTGAAAGTGCCTGGAAGGAACATTGGGGCTTCTTCTCAGTGTCTCTGACATAGGGTTTCACTGTCCCGGGAAAGCCTCTGCTAACACCCTGCAGAGCGCTGTGCCCAATATACAGAAACGTCTTGCAGTATCTCCTACAGGGAAAGTGCCAGGAGGAATTGTGGAGCTTGTTCTCAGTGTCTCTGAGAATTGCTCTGATTATCCGTGTGACCTCTTTGCTAAGACTCTCCAGAGAGCCGTCCTCAAAACCAACACACATCTTGACATATCTCCCTCATTGATCGCAGTGTCTCCAGGAACGGCATTCAAGGAGCCAGGAACTTTTCTCCCTACACTGTCCATTGAGTTGTCCTCAAAACCAATATACATCCTGCTATATCTCCCACATGGAAAGTGCTTGGCGGGAGAAGTGGGGATTATGTTTAGACTTTCTCGGAACTGCTTCAAATCAACTAGATATCTTTGTGCTGTAAATCTCCCAACAGCCAAATCAAAAGCAGCAAACATCTCGCTGTATGTCCCACATCCAAAGTGCCAAGAGAGTAATGTAGAGCTTGCTAACCCTCTCTTTGAGTACTGTTTTCAGTGTCCCGGTTACCTCTTTGCTAACATTCTCTTCAGAGCTGCAGTGAAACCAGGAACCACGTGGAGAAGGCACCCACACTGAAAATGACTGGAAGGAACGTTGGGGCTTCTTCTCAGTGTCTCTGACATAGGGTTTCACTGTCCCGGGAAAGCCTCTGCTAACACCCTGCAGAGCGCTGTGCCCAATATACAGAAACGTCTTGCAGTATCTCCTACAGGGAAAGTGCCAGGAGGAATTGTGGAGCTTGGTCTCAGTGTCTCTGAGAATTGCTCTGATTATCCCTGTGACCTCTTTGCTAAGACTCTCCAGAGAGACATCCTCAAAACCAACACACATCTTGACATATCTCCCACACTGACCGCAGAGTATCCAGGAACGGCATTCAAGGAGCCAGGAAATTTTCTGCCCACACTCTCCGGGGACAGTTCCTTAAAACCAATATACATCCTGCTACATCTCCCACATGGAAATTGCCAGGAGGGATAAGTGGGGATTATGCTTAGACTTTCTCAGAACTGCTTCAACTCAACTAGATATCTTTGTGCTGTAAATCTCCCAACAGCCAAACGCAAAAGCAGCAAACATCTCGCTGTATGTCCCACATCCAAAGTGCCAAGAGAGAGCTTGCTCTCCCTGTCTTTGAGTACTGTTTTCACTGTCCCGGTTACCTCTTTGCTAACATTCTCTTCAGAGCTGCAGTGAAACCAGGAACCACGTGGAGAAGGCACCCACACTGAAAGTGCCTGGAAGGAACATTGGGGCTTCTTCTCAGTGTCTCTGACATAGGGTTTCACTGTCCCGGGAAAGCCTCTGCTAACACCCTGCAGAGCGCTGTGCCCAATATACAGAAACGTCTTGCAGTATCTCCTACAGGGAAAGTGCCAGGAGGAATTGTGGAGCTTGTTCTCAGTGTCTCTGAGAATTGCTCTGATTATCCGTGTGACCTCTTTGCTAAGACTCTCCAGAGAGACGTCCTCAAAACCAACACGCATCTTGACATATCTCCCTCATTGATCGCAGTGTCTCCAGGAACGGCATTCAAGGAGCCAGGAACTTTTCTCCCTACACTGTCCATTGAGTTGTCCTCAAAACCAATATACATCCTGCTATATCTCCCACATGGAAAGTGCCAGGAGGGAGAAGTGGGGATTATGTTTAGACTTTCTCGGAACTGCTTCAAATCAACTAGATAGCTTTGTGCTGTAAATCTCCCAACAGCCAAATGCAAAAGCAGCAAACATCTCGCTGTATGTTCCACATCCAAAGTGCCAAGAGAGTACTGTAGAGCTTGCTCTCCCTCTCTTTGAGTACTGTTTTCAGTGTCCCGGTTACCTCTTTGCTAACATTCTCTTCAGAGCTGCAGTGAAACCAGGAACCACGTGGAGAAGGCACCCACGCTGAAAATGACTGGAAGGAACGTTGGGGCTTCTTCTCAGTGTCTCTGACATAGGGTTTCACTGTCCCGGGAAAGTCTCCGCTAACACCCTTCAGAGCGCAGTGCCCAATATACAGAAACGTCTTGCAGTATCTCCTACAGGGAAAGTGCCAGGAGGAATTGTGGAGCTTGTTCTCAGTGTCTCTGAGAATTGCTCTGATTATCCGTGTGACCTCTTTGCTAAGACTCTCCAGAGAGACGTCCTCAAAACCAACACACATCTTGACATATCTCCCACACTGACCGCAGAGTATCCAGGAACGGCATTCAAGGAGCCAGGAACTTTTCTGCCCACACTCTCCGGGGACAGTTCCTTAAAACCAATATACATCCTGCTATATCTCCCACATGGAAAGTGCTTGGCGGGAGAAGTGGGGATTATGTTTAGACTTTCTCGGAACTGCTTCAAATCAACTAGATATCTTTGTGCTGTAAATCTCCCAACAGCCAAACGCAAAAGCAGCAAACATCTCGCTGTATGTCCCATATCCAAAGTGCCAAGAGAGTACTGTAGAGCTTGCTCTCCCTGTCTTTGAGTACTGTTTTCACTGTCCCGGTTACCTCTTTGCTAACATTCTCTTCAGAGCTGCAGTGAAACCAGGAACCACGTGGAGAAGGCACCCACACTGAAAGTGCCTGGAAGGAACATTGGGGCTTCTTCTCAGTGTCTCTGACATAGGGTTTCACTGTCCCGGGAAAGCCTCTGCTAACACCCTGCAGAGCGCTGTGCCCAATATACAGAAACGTCTTGCAGTATCTCCTACAGGGAAAGTGCCAGGAGGAATTGTGGAGCTTGTTCTCAGTGTCTCTGAGAATTGCTCTGATTATCCGTGTGACCTCTTTGCTAAGACTCTCCAGAGAGACGTCCTCAAAACCAACACGCATCTTGACATATCTCCCTCATTGATCGCAGTGTCTCCAGGAACGGCATTCAAGGAGCCAGGAACTTTTCTCCCTACACTGTCCATTGAGTTGTCCTCAAAACCAATATACATCCTGCTATATCTCCCACATGGAAAGTGCCAGGAGGGAGAAGTGGGGATTATGTTTAGACTTTCTCGGAACTGCTTCAAATCAACTAGATAGCTTTGTGCTGTAAATCTCCCAACAGCCAAATGCAAAAGCAGCAAACATCTCGCTGTATGTTCCACATCCAAAGTGCCAAGAGAGTACTGTAGAGCTTGCTCTCCCTCTCTTTGAGTACTGTTTTCAGTGTCCCGGTTACCTCTTTGCTAACATTCTCTTCAGAGCTGCAGTGAAACCAGGAACCACGTGGAGAAGGCACCCACGCTGAAAATGACTGGAAGGAACGTTGGGGCTTCTTCTCAGTGTCTCTGACATAGGGTTTCACTGTCCCGGGAAAGTCTCCGCTAACACCCTTCAGAGCGCAGTGCCCAATATACAGAAACGTCTTGCAGTATCTCCTACAGGGAAAGTGCCAGGAGGAATTGTGGAGCTTGTTCTCAGTGTCTCTGAGAATTGCTCTGATTATCCGTGTGACCTCTTTGCTAAGACTCTCCAGAGAGACGTCCTCAAAACCAACACACATCTTGACATATCTCCCACACTGACCGCAGAGTATCCAGGAACGGCATTCAAGGAGCCAGGAACTTTTCTGCCCACACTCTCCGGGGACAGTTCCTTAAAACCAATATACATCCTGCTATATCTCCCACATGGAAAGTGCCAGGAGGGAGAAGTGGGGATTATGTTTAGACTTTCTCGGAACTGCTTCAAATCAACTAGATAGCTTTGTGCTGTAAATCTCCCAACAGCCAAATGCAAAAGCAGCAAACATCTCGCTGTATGTTCCACATCCAAAGTGCCAAGAGAGTACTGTAGAGCTTGCTCTCCCTCTCTTTGAGTACTGTTTTCAGTGTCCCGGTTACCTCTTTGCTAACATTCTCTTCAGAGCTGCAGTGAAACCAGGAACCACGTGGAGAAGGCACCCACGCTGAAAATGACTGGAAGGAACGTTGGGGCTTCTTCTCAGTGTCTCTGACATAGGGTTTCACTGTCCCGGGAAAGTCTCCGCTAACACCCTTCAGAGCGCAGTGCCCAATATACAGAAACGTCTTGCAGTATCTCCTACAGGGAAAGTGCCAGGAGGAATTGTGGAGCTTGTTCTCAGTGTCTCTGAGAATTGCTCTGATTATCCGTGTGACCTCTTTGCTAAGACTCTCCAGAGAGACGTCCTCAAAACCAACACACATCTTGACATATCTCCCACACTGACCGCAGAGTATCCAGGAACGGCATTCAAGGAGCCAGGAACTTTTCTGCCCACACTCTCCGGGGACAGTTCCTTAAAACCAATATACATCCTGCTATATCTCCCACATGGAAAGTGCTTGGCGGGAGAAGTGGGGATTATGTTTAGACTTTCTCGGAACTGCTTCAAATCAACTAGATATCTTTGTGCTGTAAATCTCCCAACAGCCAAACGCAAAAGCAGCAAACATCTCGCTGTATGTCCCATATCCAAAGTGCCAAGAGAGTACTGTAGAGCTTGCTCTCCCTCTCTTTGAGTACTGTTTTCACTGTCCCGGTTACCTCTTTGCTAACATTCTCTTCAGAGCTGCAGTGAAACCAGGAACCACGTGGAGAAGGCACCCACACTGAAAGTGCCTGGAAGGAACACTGGGGCTTCTTCTCAGTGTCTCTGACATAGGGTTTCACTGTCCCAGGAAAGCCTCTGCTAACACCCTGCAGAGCGCTGTGCCCAATATACAGAAACGTCTTACAGTATCTCCTACAGGGAAAGTGCCAGGAGGAATTGTGGAGCTTGTTCTCAGTGTCTCTGAGAATTGCTCTGATTATCCGTGTGACCTCTTTGCTAAGACTCTCCAGAGAGACGTCCTCAAAACCAACACACATCTTGACATATCTCCCACACTGACCGCAGAGTATCCAGGAACGGCATTCAAGGAGCCAGGAACTTTTCTGCCCACACTCTCCGGGGACAGTTCCTTAAAACCAATATACATCCTGCTATATCTCCCACATGGAAAGTGCTTGGCGGGAGAAGTGGGGATTATGTTTAGACTTTCTCGGAACTGCTTCAAATCAACTAGATATCTTTGTGCTGTAAATCTCCCAACAGCCAAACGCAAAAGCAGCAAACATCTCGCTGTATGTCCCATATCCAAAGTGCCAAGAGAGTACTGTAGAGCTTGCTCTCCCTGTCTTTGAGTACTGTTTTCACTGTCCCGGTTACCTCTTTGCTAACATTCTCTTCAGAGCTGCAGTGAAACCAGGAACCACGTGGAGAAGGCACCCACACTGAAAGTGCCTGGAAGGAACATTGGGGCTTCTTCTCAGTGTCTCTGACATAGGGTTTCACTGTCCCGGGAAAGTCTCCGCTAACACCCTTCAGAGCGCAGTGCCCAATATACAGAAACGTCTTGCAGTATCTCCTACAGGGAAAGTGCCAGGAGGAATTGTGGAGCTTGTTCTCAGTGTCTCTGAGAATTGCTCTGATTATCCGTGTGACCTCTTTGCTAAGACTCTCCGGAGAGACGTCCTCAAAACCAACACGCATCTTGACATATCTCCCTCATTGATCGCAGTGTCTCCAGGAACGGCATTCAAGGAGCCAGGAACTTTTCTCCCTACACTGTCCATTGAGTTGTCCTCAAAACCAATATACATCCTGCTATATCTCCCACATGGAAAGTGCCAGGAGGGAGAAGTGGGGATTATGTTTAGACTTTCTCGGAACTGCTTCAAATCAACTAGATAGCTTTGTGCTGTAAATCTCCCAACAGCCAAATGCAAAAGCAGCAAACATCTCGCTGTATGTTCCACATCCAAAGTGCCAAGAGAGTACTGTAGAGCTTGCTCTCCCTCTCTTTGAGTACTGTTTTCAGTGTCCCGGTTACCTCTTTGCTAACATTCTCTTCAGAGCTGCAGTGAAACCAGGAACCACGTGGAGAAGGCACCCACGCTGAAAATGACTGGAAGGAACGTTGGGGCTTCTTCTCAGTGTCTCTGACATAGGGTTTCACTGTCCCGGGAAAGTCTCCGCTAACACCCTTCAGAGCGCAGTGCCCAATATACAGAAACGTCTTGCAGTATCTCCTACAGGGAAAGTGCCAGGAGGAATTGTGGAGCTTGTTCTCAGTGTCTCTGAGAATTGCTCTGATTATCCGTGTGACCTCTTTGCTAAGACTCTCCAGAGAGACGTCCTCAAAACCAACACACATCTTGACATATCTCCCACACTGACCGCAGAGTATCCAGGAACGGCATTCAAGGAGCCAGGAACTTTTCTGCCCACACTCTCCGGGGACAGTTCCTTAAAACCAATATACATCCTGCTATATCTCCCACATGGAAAGTGCTTGGCGGGAGAAGTGGGGATTATGTTTAGACTTTCTCGGAACTGCTTCAAATCAACTAGATATCTTTGTGCTGTAAATCTCCCAACAGCCAAATCAAAAGCAGCAAACATCTCGCTGTATGTCCCACATCCAAAGTGCCAAGAGAGTAATGTAGAGCTTGCTAACCCTCTCTTTGAGTACTGTTTTCAGTGTCCCGGTTACCTCTTTGCTAACATTCTCTTCAGAGCTGCAGTGAAACCAGGAACCACGTGGAGAAGGCACCCACACTGAAAATGACTGGAAGGAACGTTGGGGCTTCTTCTCAGTGTCTCTGACATAGGGTTTCACTGTCCCGGGAAAGCCTCTGCTAACACCCTGCAGAGCGCTGTGCCCAATATACAGAAACGTCTTGCAGTATCTCCTACAGGGAAAGTGCCAGGAGGAATTGTGGAGCTTGGTCTCAGTGTCTCTGAGAATTGCTCTGATTATCCCTGTGACCTCTTTGCTAAGACTCTCCGGAGAGACATCCTCAAAACCAACACACATCTTGACATATCTCCCACACTGACCGCAGAGTATCCAGGAACGGCATTCAAGGAGCCAGGAAATTTTCTGCCCACACTCTCCGGGGACAGTTCCTTAAAACCAATATACATCCTGCTACATCTCCCACATGGAAATTGCCAGGAGGGATAAGTGGGGATTATGCTTAGACTTTCTCAGAACTGCTTCAACTCAACTAGATATCTTTGTGCTGTAAATCTCCCAACAGCCAAACGCAAAAGCAGCAAACATCTCGCTCTATGTCCCACATCCAAAGTGCCAAGAGAGAGCTTGCTCTCCCTGTCTTTGAGTACTGTTTTCACTGTCCCGGTTACCTCTTTGCTAACATTCTCTTCAGAGCTGCAGTGAAACCAGGAACCACGTGGAGAAGGCACCCACACTGAAAGTGCCTGGAAGGAACATTGGGGCTTCTTCTCAGTGTCTCTGACATAGGGTTTCACTGTCCCGGGAAAGCCTCTGCTAACACCCTGCAGAGCGCTGTGCCCAATATACAGAAACGTCTTGCAGTATCTCCTACAGGGAAAGTGCCAGGAGGAATTGTGGAGCTTGTTCTCAGTGTCTCTGAGAATTGCTCTGATTATCCGTGTGACCTCTTTGCTAAGACTCTCCAGAGAGACGTCCTCAAAACCAACACGCATCTTGACATATCTCCCTCATTGATCGCAGTGTCTCCAGGAACGGCATTCAAGGAGCCAGGAACTTTTCTCCCTACACTGTCCATTGAGTTGTCCTCAAAACCAATATACATCCTGCTATATCTCCCACATGGAAAGTGCCAGGAGGGAGAAGTGGGGATTATGTTTAGACTTTCTCGGAACTGCTTCAAATCAACTAGATAGCTTTGTGCTGTAAATCTCCCAACAGCCAAATGCAAAAGCAGCAAACATCTCGCTGTATGTTCCACATCCAAAGTGCCAAGAGAGTACTGTAGAGCTTGCTCTCCCTCTCTTTGAGTACTGTTTTCAGTGTCCCGGTTACCTCTTTGCTAACATTCTCTTCAGAGCTGCAGTGAAACCAGGAACCACGTGGAGAAGGCACCCACGCTGAAAATGACTGGAAGGAACGTTGGGGCTTCTTCTCAGTGTCTCTGACATAGGGTTTCACTGTCCCGGGAAAGTCTCCGCTAACACCCTTCAGAGCGCAGTGCCCAATATACAGAAACGTCTTGCAGTATCTCCTACAGGGAAAGTGCCAGGAGGAATTGTGGAGCTTGGTCTCAGTGTCTCTGAGAATTACTCTGATTATCCGTGTGACCTCTTTGCTAAGACTCTCCAGAGAGACGTCCTCAAAACCAACACACATCTTGACATATCTCCCTCATTGATCGCAGTGTCTCCAGGAACGGCATTCAAGGAGCCAGGAACTTTTCTCCCTACACTGTCCATTGAGTTGTCCTCAAAACCAATATACATCCTGCTATATCTCCCACATGGGAAGTGCCAGGAGGGAGAAGTGGGGATTATGTTTAGACTTTCTCGGAACTGCTTCAAATCAACTAGATATCTTTGTGCTGTAAATCTCCCAACAGCCAAACGCAAAAGCAGCAAACATCTCGCTGTATGTCCCATATCCAAAGTGCCAAGAGAGTACTGTAGAGCTTGCTCTCCCTGTCTTTGAGTACTGTTTTCACTGTCCCGGTTACCTCTTTGCTAACATTCTCTTCAGAGCTGCAGTGAAACCAGGAACCACGTGGAGAAGGCACCCACACTGAAAGTGCCTGGAAGGAACATTGGGGCTTCTTCTCAGTGTCTCTGACATAGGGTTTCACTGTCCCGGGAAAGCCTCTGCTAACACCCTTCAGAGCGCAGTGCCCAATATACAGAAACGTCTTGCAGTATCTCCTACAGGGAAAGTGCCAGGAGGAATTGTGGAGCTTGTTCTCAGTGTCTCTGAGAATTGCTCTGATTATCCGTGTGACCTCTTTGCTAAGACTCTCCGGAGAGACGTCCTCAAAACCAACACGCATCTTGACATATCTCCCTCATTGATCGCAGTGTCTCCAGGAACGGCATTCAAGGAGCCAGGAACTTTTCTCCCTACACTGTCCATTGAGTTGTCCTCAAAACCAATATACATCCTGCTATATCTCCCACATGGAAAGTGCCAGGAGGGAGAAGTGGGGATTATGTTTAGACTTTCTCGGAACTGCTTCAAATCAACTAGATAGCTTTGTGCTGTAAATCTCCCAACAGCCAAATGCAAAAGCAGCAAACATCTCGCTGTATGTTCCACATCCAAAGTGCCAAGAGAGTACTGTAGAGCTTGCTCTCCCTCTCTTTGAGTACTGTTTTCAGTGTCCCGGTTACCTCTTTGCTAACATTCTCTTCAGAGCTGCAGTGAAACCAGGAACCACGTGGAGAAGGCACCCACGCTGAAAATGACTGGAAGGAACGTTGGGGCTTCTTCTCAGTGTCTCTGACATAGGGTTTCACTGTCCCGGGAAAGTCTCCGCTAACACCCTTCAGAGCGCAGTGCCCAATATACAGAAACGTCTTGCAGTATCTCCTACAGGGAAAGTGCCAGGAGGAATTGTGGAGCTTGTTCTCAGTGTCTCTGAGAATTGCTCTGATTATCCGTGTGACCTCTTTGCTAAGACTCTCCAGAGAGACGTCCTCAAAACCAACACACATCTTGACATATCTCCCACACTGACCGCAGAGTATCCAGGAACGGCATTCAAGGAGCCAGGAACTTTTCTGCCCACACTCTCCGGGGACAGTTCCTTAAAACCAATATACATCCTGCTATATCTCCCACATGGAAAGTGCTTGGCGGGAGAAGTGGGGATTATGTTTAGACTTTCTCGGAACTGCTTCAAATCAACTAGATATCTTTGTGCTGTAAATCTCCCAACAGCCAAATCAAAAGCAGCAAACATCTCGCTGTATGTCCCACATCCAAAGTGCCAAGAGAGTAATGTAGAGCTTGCTAACCCTCTCTTTGAGTACTGTTTTCAGTGTCCCGGTTACCTCTTTGCTAACATTCTCTTCAGAGCTGCAGTGAAACCAGGAACCACGTGGAGAAGGCACCCACACTGAAAATGACTGGAAGGAACGTTGGGGCTTCTTCTCAGTGTCTCTGACATAGGGTTTCACTGTCCCGGGAAAGCCTCTGCTAACACCCTGCAGAGCGCTGTGCCCAATATACAGAAACGTCTTGCAGTATCTCCTACAGGGAAAGTGCCAGGAGGAATTGTGGAGCTTGGTCTCAGTGTCTCTGAGAATTGCTCTGATTATCCCTGTGACCTCTTTGCTAAGACTCTCCGGAGAGACATCCTCAAAACCAACACACATCTTGACATATCTCCCACACTGACCGCAGAGTATCCAGGAACGGCATTCAAGGAGCCAGGAAATTTTCTGCCCACACTCTCCGGGGACAGTTCCTTAAAACCAATATACATCCTGCTACATCTCCCACATGGAAATTGCCAGGAGGGATAAGTGGGGATTATGCTTAGACTTTCTCAGAACTGCTTCAACTCAACTAGATATCTTTGTGCTGTAAATCTCCCAACAGCCAAACGCAAAAGCAGCAAACATCTCGCTGTATGTCCCACATCCAAAGTGCCAAGAGAGAGCTTGCTCTCCCTGTCTTTGAGTACTGTTTTCACTGTCCCGGTTACCTCTTTGCTAACATTCTCTTCAGAGCTGCAGTGAAACCAGGAACCACGTGGAGAAGGCACCCACACTGAAAGTGCCTGGAAGGAACATTGGGGCTTCTTCTCAGTGTCTCTGACATAGGGTTTCACTGTCCCGGGAAAGCCTCTGCTAACACCCTGCAGAGCGCTGTGCCCAATATACAGAAACGTCTTGCAGTATCTCCTACAGGGAAAGTGCCAGGAGGAATTGTGGAGCTTGTTCTCAGTGTCTCTGAGAATTGCTCTGATTATCCGTGTGACCTCTTTGCTAAGACTCTCCAGAGAGACGTCCTCAAAACCAACACGCATCTTGACATATCTCCCTCATTGATCGCAGTGTCTCCAGGAACGGCATTCAAGGAGCCAGGAACTTTTCTCCCTACACTGTCCATTGAGTTGTCCTCAAAACCAATATACATCCTGCTATATCTCCCACATGGAAAGTGCCAGGAGGGAGAAGTGGGGATTATGTTTAGACTTTCTCGGAACTGCTTCAAATCAACTAGATAGCTTTGTGCTGTAAATCTCCCAACAGCCAAATCAAAAGCAGCAAACATCTCGCTGTATGTTCCACATCCAAAGTGCCAAGAGAGTAATGTAGAGCTTGCTCTCCCTCTCTTTGAGTACTGTTTTCAGTGTCCCGGTTACCTCTTTGCTAACATTCTCTTCAGAGCTGCAGTGAAACCAGGAACCACGTGGAGAAGGCACCCACACTGAAAATGACTGGAAGGAACGTTGGGGCTTCTTCTCAGTGTCTCTGACATAGGGTTTCACTGTCCCGGGAAAGCCTCTGCTAACACCCTGCAGAGCGCTGTGCCCAATATACAGAAACGTCTTGCGGTATCTCCTACAGGGAAAGTGCCAGGAGGAATTGTGGAGCTTGTTCTCAGTGTCTCTGAGAATTGCTCTGATTATCCGTGTGACCTCTTTGCTAAGACTCTCCAGAGAGACGTCCTCAAAACCAACACGCATCTTGACATATCTCCCTCATTGATCGCAGTGTCTCCAGGAACGGCATTCAAGGAGCCAGGAACTTTTCTCCCTACACTGTCCATTGAGTTGTCCTCAAAACCAATATACATCCTGCTATATCTCCCACATGGAAAGTGCCAGGAGGGAGAAGTGGGGATTATGTTTAGACTTTCTCGGAACTGCTTCAAATCAACTAGATAGCTTTGTGCTGTAAATCTCCCAACAGCCAAATGCAAAAGCAGCAAACATCTCGCTGTATGTTCCACATCCAAAGTGCCAAGAGAGTACTGTAGAGCTTGCTCTCCCTCTCTTTGAGTACTGTTTTCAGTGTCCCGGTTACCTCTTTGCTAACATTCTCTTCAGAGCTGCAGTGAAACCAGGAACCACGTGGAGAAGGCACCCACGCTGAAAATGACTGGAAGGAACGTTGGGGCTTCTTCTCAGTGTCTCTGACATAGGGTTTCACTGTCCCGGGAAAGTCTCCGCTAACACCCTTCAGAGCGCAGTGCCCAATATACAGAAACGTCTTGCAGTATCTCCTACAGGGAAAGTGCCAGGAGGAATTGTGGAGCTTGTTCTCAGTGTCTCTGAGAATTACTCTGATTATCCGTGTGACCTCTTTGCTAAGACTCTCCAGAGAGACGTCCTCAAAACCAACACACATCTTGACATATCTCCCTCATTGATCGCAGTGTCTCCAGGAACGGCATTCAAGGAGCCAGGAACTTTTCTCCCTACACTGTCCATTGAGTTGTCCTCAAAACCAATATACATCCTGCTATATCTCCCACATGGGAAGTGCCAGGAGGGAGAAGTGGGGATTATGTTTAGACTTTCTCGGAACTGCTTCAAATCAACTAGATATCTTTGTGCTGTAAATCTCCCAACAGCCAAATCAAAAGCAGCAAACATCTCGCTGTATGTCCCACATCGTAAGTGCCAAGAGAGTAATGTAGAGCTTGCTAACCCTCTCTTTGAGTACTGTTTTCAGTGTCCCGGTTACCTCTTTGCTAACATTCTCTTCAGAGCTGCAGTGAAACCAGGAACCACGTGGAGAAGGCACCCACACTGAAAGTGCCTGGAAGGAACACTGGGGCTTCTTCTCACTGTCTCTGACATAGGGTTTCACTGTCCCAGGAAAGCCTCTGCTAACACCCTGCAGAGCGCTGTGCCCAATATACAGAAACGTCTTGCAGTATCTCCTACAGGGAAAGTGCCAGGAGGAATTGTGGAGCTTGTTCTCAGTGTCTCTGAGAATTGCTCTGATTATCCGTGTGACCTCTTTGCTAAGACTCTCCAGAGAGACGTCCTCAAAACCAACACACATCTTGACATATCTCCCTCATTGATCGCAGTGTCTCCAGGAATGGCATTCAAGGAGCCAGGAACTTTTCTCCCTACACTGTCCATTGAGTTGTCCTCAAAACCAATATACATCCTGCTATATCTCCCACATGGAAAGTGCTTGGCGGGAGAAGTGGGGATTATGTTTAGACTTTCTCGGAACTGCTTCAAATCAACTAGATATCTTTGTGCTGTAAATCTCCCAACAGCCAAATCAAAAGCAGCAAACATCTCGCTGTATGTCCCACATCCAAAGTGCCAAGAGAGTAATGTAGAGCTTGCTAACCCTCTCCTTGAGTACTGTTTTCAGTGTCCCGGTTACCTCTTTGCTAACATTCTCTTCAGAGCTGCAGTGAAACCAGGAACCACGTGGAGAAGGCACCCACACTGAAAATGACTGGAAGGAACGTTGGGGCTTCTTCTCAGTGTCTCTGACATAGGGTTTCACTGTCCCGGGAAAGCCTCTGCTAACACCCTGCAGAGCGCTGTGCCCAATATACAGAAACGTCTTGCGGTATCTCCTACAGGGAAAGTGCCAGGAGGAATTGTGGAGCTTGGTCTCAGTGTCTCTGAGAATTGCTCTGATTATCCGTGTGACCTCTTTTCTAAGACTCTCCAGAAAGACGTCCTCAAAACCAACACACATCTTGACATATCTCCCACACTGACTGCAGAGTATCCAGGAACGGCATTCAAGGAGCCAGGAACTTTTCTGCCCACACTCTCCGGGGACAGTTCCTTAAAACCAATATACATCCTGCTATATCTCCCACATGGAAAGAACCAGGAGGGAGAAGTGAGGATTATGCTTAGACTTTCTCAGAACTGCTTCAACTCAACTAGATATCTTTGTGCTGTAAATCTCCCAACAGCCAAACGCAAAAGCAGCAAACATGTCGCTGTATGTCCCACATCGTAAGTGCCAAGAGAGTACTGTAGAGCTTGCTAACCCTCTCTTTGAGTACTGTTTTCACTGTCCCGGTTACCTCTTTGCTAACATTCTCTTCAGAGCTGCAGTGAAACCAGGAACCACGTGGAGAAGGCACCCACACTGAAAATGACTGGAAGGAACGTTGGGGCTTCTTCTCAGTGTCTCTGACATAGGGTTTCACTGTCCCGGGAAAGCCTCTGCTAACACCCTGCAGAGCACAGCGCCCAATATACAGAAACGTCTTGCAGTATCTCCTACAGGGAAAGTGCCAGGAGGAATTGTGGAGCTTGTTCTCAGTGTCTCTGAGAATTGCTCTGATTATCCCTGTGACCTCTTTGCTAAGACTCTCCGGAGAGACATCCTCAAAACCAACACACATCTTGACATATCTCCCACACTGACCGCAGAGTATCCAGGAACGGCATTCAAGGAGCCAGGAAATTTTCTGCCCACACTCTCCGGGGACAGTTCCTTAAAACCAATATACATCCTGCTACATCTCCCACATGGAAATTGCCAGGAGGGATAAGTGGGGATTATGCTTAGACTTTCTCAGAACTGCTTCAACTCAACTAGATATCTTTGTGCTGTAAATCTCCCAACAGCCAAACGCAAAAGCAGCAAACATCTCGCTGTATGTCCCACATCCAAAGTGCCAAGAGAGAGCTTGCTCTCCCTGTCTTTGAGTACTGTTTTCACTGTCCCGGTTACCTCTTTGCTAACATTCTCTTCAGAGCTGCAGTGAAACCAGGAACCACGTGGAGAAGGCACCCACACTGAAAGTGCCTGGAAGGAACACTGGGGCTTCTTCTCAGTGTCTCTGACATAGGGTTTCACTGTCCCGGGAAAGCCTCTGCTAACACCCTGCAGAGCGCTGTGCCCAATATACAGAAACGTCTTGCAGTATCTCCTACAGGGAAAGTGCCAGGAGGAATTGTGGAGCTTGTTCTCAGTGTCTCTGAGAATTGCTCTGATTATCCGTGTGACCTCTTTGCTAAGACTCTCCAGAGAGACGTCCTCAAAACCAACACGCATCTTGACATATCTCCCTCATTGATCGCAGTGTCTCCAGGAACGGCATTCAAGGAGCCAGGAACTTTTCTCCCTACACTGTCCATTGAGTTGTCCTCAAAACCAATATACATCCTGCTATATCTCCCACATGGAAAGTGCCAGGAGGGAGAAGTGGGGATTATGTTTAGACTTTCTCGGAACTGCTTCAAATCAACTAGATAGCTTTGTGCTGTAAATCTCCCAACAGCCAAATGCAAAAGCAGCAAACATCTCGCTGTATGTTCCACATCCAAAGTGCCAAGAGAGTACTGTAGAGCTTGCTCTCCCTCTCTTTGAGTACTGTTTTCAGTGTCCCGGTTACCTCTTTGCTAACATTCTCTTCAGAGCTGCAGTGAAACCAGGAACCACGTGGAGAAGGCACCCACGCTGAAAATGACTGGAAGGAACGTTGGGGCTTCTTCTCAGTGTCTCTGACATAGGGTTTCACTGTCCCGGGAAAGTCTCCGCTAACACCCTTCAGAGCGCAGTGCCCAATATACAGAAACGTCTTGCAGTATCTCCTACAGGGAAAGTGCCAGGAGGAATTGTGGAGCTTGGTCTCAGTGTCTCTGAGAATTACTCTGATTATCCGTGTGACCTCTTTGCTAAGACTCTCCAGAGAGACGTCCTCAAAACCAACACACATCTTGACATATCTCCCTCATTGATCGCAGTGTCTCCAGGAACGGCATTCAAGGAGCCAGGAACTTTTCTCCCTACACTGTCCATTGAGTTGTCCTCAAAACCAATATACATCCTGCTATATCTCCCACATGGGAAGTGCCAGGAGGGAGAAGTGGGGATTATGTTTAGACTTTCTCGGAACTGCTTCAAATCAACTAGATATCTTTGTGCTGTAAATCTCCCAACAGCCAAATCAAAAGCAGCAAACATCTCGCTGTATGTCCCACATCGTAAGTGCCAAGAGAGTAATGTAGAGCTTGCTAACCCTCTCTTTGAGTACTGTTTTCAGTGTCCCGGTTACCTCTTTGCTAACATTCTCTTCAGAGCTGCAGTGAAACCAGGAACCACGTGGAGAAGGCACCCACACTGAAAATGACTGGAAGGAACGTTGGGGCTTCTTCTCAGTGTCTCTGACATAGGGTTTCACTGTCCCGGGAAAGCCTCTGCTAACACCCTGCAGAGCGCTGTGCCCAATATACAGAAACGTCTTGCGGTATCTCCTACAGGGAAAGTGCCAGGAGGAATTGTGGAGCTTGTTCTCAGTGTCTCTGAGAATTGCTCTGATTATCCGTGTGACCTCTTTGCTAAGACTCTCCAGAGAGACGTCCTCAAAACCAACACGCATCTTGACATATCTCCCTCATTGATCGCAGTGTCTCCAGGAACGGCATTCAAGGAGCCAGGAACTTTTCTCCCTACACTGTCCATTGAGTTGTCCTCAAAACCAATATACATCCTGCTATATCTCCCACATGGGAAGTGCCAGGAGGGAGAAGTGGGGATTATGTTTAGACTTTCTCGGAACTGCTTCAAATCAACTAGATATCTTTGTGCTGTAAATCTCCCAACAGCCAAATCAAAAGCAGCAAACATCTCGCTGTATGTCCCACATCCAAAGTGCCAAGAGAGTAATGTAGAGCTTGCTAACCCTCTCTTTGAGTACTGTTTTCAGTGTCCCGGTTACCTCTTTGCTAACATTCTCTTCAGAGCTGCAGTGAAACCAGGAACCACGTGGAGAAGGCACCCACACTGAAAATGACTGGAAGGAACGTTGGGGCTTCTTCTCAGTGTCTCTGACATAGGGTTTCACTGTCCCGGGAAAGTCTCCGCTAACACCCTTCAGAGCGCTGTGCCCAATATACAGAAACGTCTTGCAGTATCTCCTACAGGGAAAGTGCCAGGAGGAATTGTGGAGCTTGTTCTCAGTGTCTCTGAGAATTGCTCTGATTATCCGTGTGACCTCTTTGCTAAGACTCTCCAGAGAGACGTCCTCAAAACCAACCCACATCTTGACATATCTCCCTCATTGATCGCAGTGTCTCCAGGAACGGCATTCAAGGAGCCAGGAACTTTTCTCCCTACACTGTCCATTGAGTTGTCCTCAAAACCAATATACATCCTGCTATATCTCCCACATGGAAAGTGCTTGGCGGGAGAAGTGGGGATTATGTTTAGACTTTCTCGGAACTGCTTCAAATCAACTAGATATCTTTGTGCTGTAAATCTCCCAACAGCCAAACGCAAAAGCAGCAAACATCTCGCTGTATGTCCCATATCCAAAGTGCCAAGAGAGTACTGTAGAGCTTGCTCTCCCTGTCTTTGAGTACTGTTTTCACTGTCCCGGTTACCTCTTTGCTAACATTCTCTTCAGAGCTGCAGTGAAACCAGGAACCACGTGGAGAAGGCACCCACACTGAAAGTGCCTGGAAGGAACACTGGGGCTTCTTCTCAGTGTCTCTGACATAGGGTTTCACTGTCCCAGGAAAGCCTCTGCTAACACCCTGCAGAGCGCTGTGCCCAATATACAGAAACGTCTTGCAGTATCTCCTACAGGGAAAGTGCCAGGAGGAATTGTGGAGCTTGTTCTCAGTGTCTCTGAGAATTGCTCTGATTATCCGTGTGACCTCTTTGCTAAGACTCTCCAGAGAGACGTCCTCAAAACCAACACACATCTTGACATATCTCCCTCATTGATCGCAGTGTCTCCAGGAATGGCATTCAAGGAGCCAGGAACTTTTCTCCCTACACTGTCCATTGAGTTGTCCTCAAAACCAATATACATCCTGCTATATCTCCCACATGGAAAGTGCTTGGCGGGAGAAGTGGGGATTATGTTTAGACTTTCTCGGAACTGCTTCAAATCAACTAGATATCTTTGTGCTGTAAATCTCCCAACAGCCAAATCAAAAGCAGCAAACATCTCGCTGTATGTCCCACATCCAAAGTGCCAAGAGAGTAATGTAGAGCTTGCTAACCCTCTCCTTGAGTACTGTTTTCAGTGTCCCGGTTACCTCTTTGCTAACATTCTCTTCAGAGCTGCAGTGAAACCAGGAACCACGTGGAGAAGGCACCCACACTGAAAATGACTGGAAGGAACGTTGGGGCTTCTTCTCAGTGTCTCTGACATAGGGTTTCACTGTCCCGGGAAAGCCTCTGCTAACACCCTGCAGAGCGCTGTGCCCAATATACAGAAACGTCTTGCGGTATCTCCTACAGGGAAAGTGCCAGGAGGAATTGTGGAGCTTGGTCTCAGTGTCTCTGAGAATTGCTCTGATTATCCGTGTGACCTCTTTGCTAAGACTCTCCAGAAAGACGTCCTCAAAACCAACACACATCTTGACATATCTCCCACACTGACTGCAGAGTATCCAGGAACGGCATTCAAGGAGCCAGGAACTTTTCTGCCCACACTCTCCGGGGACAGTTCCTTAAAACCAATATACATCCTGCTATATCTCCCACAATGAAAGAACCAGGAGGGAGAAGTGAGGATTATGCTTAGACTTTCTCAGAACTGCTTCAACTCAACTAGATATCTTTGTGCTGTAAATCTCCCAACAGCCAAACGCAAAAGCAGCAAACATGTCGCTGTATGTCCCACATCGTAAGTGCCAAGAGAGTACTGTAGATCTTGCTCTCCCTGTCTTTGAGTACTGTTTTCACTGTCCCGGTTACCTCTTTGCTAACATTCTCTTCAGAGCTGCAGTGAAACCAGGAACCACGTGGAGAAGGCACCCACACTGAAAGTGCCTGGAAGGAACGTTGGGGCTTCTTCTCAGTGTCTCTGACATAGGGTTTCACTGTCCCGGGAAAGCCTCTGCTAACACCCTGCAGAGCGCTGTGCCCAATATACAGAAACGTCTTGCGGTATCTCCTACAGGGAAAGTGCCAGGAGGAATTGTGGAGCTTGTTCTCAGTGTCTCTGAGAATTGCTCTGATTATCCGTGTGACCTCTTTGCTAAGACTCTCCGGAGAGACGTCCTCAAAACCAACCCACATCTTGACATATCTCCCTCATTGATCGCAGTGTCTCCAGGAACGGCATTCAAGGAGCCAGGAACTTTTCTCCCTACACTGTCCATTGAGTTGTCCTCAAAACCAATATACATCCTGCTATATCTCCCACATGGAAAGTGCTTGGCGGGAGAAGTGGGGATTATGTTTAGACTTTCTCGGAACTGCTTCAAATCAACTAGATATCTTTGTGCTGTAAATCTCCCAACAGCCAAACGCAAAAGCAGCAAACATCTCGCTGTATGTCCCACATCCAAAGTGCCAAGAGAGAGCTTG
This sequence comes from Larus michahellis, assembly GCF_964199755.1. NCBI lineage: Eukaryota > Metazoa > Chordata > Aves > Charadriiformes > Laridae > Larus > Larus michahellis. The sequence goes on along the minus strand of NC_133930.1, from coordinate 49,282,749 downwards.
CTCTCCCTGTCTTTGAGTACTGTTTTCACTGTCCCGGTTACCTCTTTGCTAACATTCTCTTCAGAGCTGCAGTGAAACCAGGAACCACGTGGAGAAGGCACCCACACTGAAAGTGCCTGGAAGGAACATTGGGGCTTCTTCTCAGTGTCTCTGACATAGGGTTTCACTGTCCCGGGAAAGCCTCTGCTAACACCCTGCAGAGCGCTGTGCCCAATATACAGAAACGTCTTGCAGTATCTCCTACAGGGAAAGTGCCAGGAGGAATTGTGGAGCTTGTTCTCAGTGTCTCTGAGAATTGCTCTGATTATCCGTGTGACCTCTTTGCTAAGACTCTCCAGAGAGACGTCCTCAAAACCAACACACATCTTGACATATCTCCCTCATTGATCGCAGTGTCTCCAGGAACGGCATTCAAGGAGCCAGGAACTTTTCTCCCTACACTGTCCATTGAGTTGTCCTCAAAACCAATATACATCCTGCTATATCTCCCACATGGAAAGTGCCAGGAGGGAGAAGTGGGGATTATGTTTAGACTTTCTCAGAACTGCTTCAAATCAACTAGATATCTTTGTGCTGTAAATCTCCCAACAGCCAAATCAAAAGCAGCAAACATCTCGCTGTATGTCCCACATCCAAAGTGCCAAGAGAGTAATGTAGAGCTTGCTAACCCTCTCTTTGAGTACTGTTTTCAGTGTCCTGGTTACCTCTTTGCTAACATTCTCTTCAGAGCTGCAGTGAAACCAGGAACCACGTGGAGAAGGCACCCACACTGAAAATGACTGGAAGGAACGTTGGGGCTTCTTCTCAGTGTCTCTGACATAGGGTTTCACTGTCCCGGGAAAGCCTCTGCTAACACCCTGCAGAGCACAGCGCCCAATATACAGAAACGTCTTGCAGTATCTCCTACAGGGAAAGTGCCAGGAGGAATTGTGGAGCTTGTTCTCAGTGTCTCTGAGAATTGCTCTGATTATCCCTGTGACCTCTTTGCTAAGACTCTCCGGAGAGACGTCCTCAAAACCAACACACATCTTGACATATCTCCCACACTGACCGCAGAGTATCCAGGAACGGCATTCAAGGAGCCAGGAACTTTTCTGCCCACACTCTCCGGGGACAGTTCCTTAAAACCAATATACATCCTGCTATATCTCCCACATGGAAAGAACCAGGAGGGAGAAGTGAGGATTATGCTTAGACTTTCTCAGAACTGCTTCAACTCAACTAGATATCTTTGTGCTGTAAATCTCCCAACAGCCAAACGCAAAAGCAGCAAACATGTCGCTGTATGTCCCACGTCGTAAGTGCCAAGAGAGAGCTTGCTCTCCCTGTCTTTGAGTACTGTTTTCACTGTCCCGGTTACCTCTTTGCTAACATTCTCTTCAGAGCTGCAGTGAAACCAGGAACCACGTGGAGAAGGCACCCACACTGAAAGTGCCTGGAAGGAACATTGGGGCTTCTTCTCAGTGTCTCTGACATAGGGTTTCACTGTCCCGGGAAAGCCTCTGCTAACACCCTGCAGAGCGCTGTGCCCAATATACAGAAACGTCTTGCAGTATCTCCTACAGGGAAAGTGCCAGGAGGAATTGTGGAGCTTGGTCTCAGTGTCTCTGAGAATTGCTCTGATTATCCGTGTGACCTCTTTGCTAAGACTCTCCAGAGAGACGTCCTCAAAACCAACCCACATCTTGACATATCTCCCTCATTGATCGCAGTGTCTCCAGGAACGGCATTCAAGGAGCCAGGAACTTTTCTCCCTACACTGTCCATTGAGTTGTCCTCAAAACCAATATACATCCTGCTATATCTCCCACATGGAAAGTGCTTGGCGGGAGAAGTGGGGATTATGTTTAGACTTTCTCGGAACTGCTTCAAATCAACTAGATATCTTTGTGCTGTAAATCTCCCAACAGCCAAACGCAAAAGCAGCAAACATCTCGCTGTATGTCCCACATCCAAAGTGCCAAGAGAGAGCTTGCTCTCCCTGTCTTTGAGTACTGTTTTCACTGTCCCGGTTACCTCTTTGCTAACATTCTCTTCAGAGCTGCAGTGAAACCAGGAACCACGTGGAGAAGGCACCCACACTGAAAGTGCCTGGAAGGAACATTGGGGCTTCTTCTCAGTGTCTCTGACATAGGGTTTCACTGTCCCGGGAAAGCCTCTGCTAACACCCTGCAGAGCGCTGTGCCCAATATACAGAAACGTCTTGCGGTATCTCCTACAGGGAAAGTGCCAGGAGGAATTGTGGAGCTTGTTCTCAGTGTCTCTGAGAATTGCTCTGATTATCCGTGTGACCTCTTTGCTAAGACTCTCCAGAGAAACGTCCTCAAAACCAACACACATCTTGACATATCTCCCTCATTGATCGCAGTGTCTCCAGGAACGGCATTCAAGGAGCCAGGAACTTTTCTCCCTACACTGTCCATTGAGTTGTCCTCAAAACCAATATACATCCTGCTATATCTCCCACATGGAAAGTGCCAGGAGGGAGAAGTGGGGATTATGTTTAGACTTTCTCAGAACTGCTTCAAATCAACTAGATATCTTTGTGCTGTAAATCTCCCAACAGCCAAATCAAAAGCAGCAAACATCTCGCTGTATGTCCCACATCCAAAGTGCCAAGAGAGTAATGTAGAGCTTGCTAACCCTCTCTTTGAGTACTGTTTTCAGTGTCCCGGTTACCTCTTTGCTAACATTCTCTTCAGAGCTGCAGTGAAACCAGGAACCACGTGGAGAAGGCACCCACACTGAAAATGACTGGAAGGAACGTTGGGGCTTCTTCTCAGTGTCTCTGACATAGGGTTTCACTGTCCCGGGAAAGCCTCTGCTAACACCCTGCAGAGCACAGCGCCCAATATACAGAAACGTCTTGCAGTATCTCCTACAGGGAAAGTGCCAGGAGGAATTGTGGAGCTTGTTCTCAGTGTCTCTGAGAATTGCTCTGATTATCCCTGTGACCTCTTTGCTAAGACTCTCCGGAGAGACGTCCTCAAAACCAACACACATCTTGACATATCTCCCACACTGACCGCAGAGTATCCAGGAACGGCATTCAAGGAGCCAGGAACTTTTCTGCCCACACTCTCCGGGGACAGTTCCTTAAAACCAATATACATCCTGCTATATCTCCCACATGGAAAGAACCAGGAGGGAGAAGTGAGAATTATGCTTAGACTTTCTCAGAACTGCTTCAACTCAACTAGATATCTTTGTGCTGTAAATCTCCCAACAGCCAAACGCAAAAGCAGCAAACATGTCGCTGTATGTCCCACGTCGTAAGTGCCAAGAGAGAGCTTGCTCTCCCTGTCTTTGAGTACTGTTTTCACTGTCCCGGTTACCTCTTTGCTAACATTCTCTTCAGAGCTGCAGTGAAACCAGGAACCACGTGGAGAAGGCACCCACACTGAAAGTGCCTGGAAGGAACATTGGGGCTTCTTCTCAGTGTCTCTGACATAGGGTTTCACTGTCCCGGGAAAGCCTCTGCTAACACCCTGCAGAGCGCTGTGCCCAATATACAGAAACGTCTTGCAGTATCTCCTACAGGGAAAGTGCCAGGAGGAATTGTGGAGCTTGGTCTCAGTGTCTCTGAGAATTGCTCTGATTATCCGTGTGACCTCTTTGCTAAGACTCTCCAGAGAGACGTCCTCAAAACCAACACACATCTTGACATATCTCCCACATTGATCGCAGTGTCTCCAGGAACGGCATTCAAGGAGCCAGGAACTTTTCTCCCTACACTGTCCATTGAGTTGTCCTCAAAACCAATATACATCCTGCTATATCTCCCACATGGAAAGTGCCAGGAGGGAGAAGTGGGGATTATGTTTAGACTTTCTCAGAACTGCTTCAAATCAACTAGATATCTTTGTGCTGTAAATCTCCCAACAGCCAAATCAAAAGCAGCAAACATCTCGCTGTATGTCCCACATCCAAAGTGCCAAGAGAGTAATGTAGAGCTTGCTAACCCTCTCTTTGAGTACTGTTTTCAGTGTCCCGGTTACCTCTTTGCTAACATTCTCTTCAGAGCTGCAGTGAAACCAGGAACCACGTGGAGAAGGCACCCACACTGAAAAGACTGGAAGGAACGTTGGGGCTTCTTCTCAGTGTCTCTGACATAGGGTTTCACTGTCCCGGGAAAGCCTCTGCTAACACCCTGCAGAGCACAGCGCCCAATATACAGAAACGTCTTGCAGTATCTCCTACAGGGAAAGTGCCAGGAGGAATTGTGGAGCTTGTTCTCAGTGTCTCTGAGAATTGCTCTGATTATCCCTGTGACCTCTTTGCTAAGACTCTCCGGAGAGACGTCCTCAAAACCAACACACATCTTGACATATCTCCCACACTGACCGCAGAGTATCCAGGAACGGCATTCAAGGAGCCAGGAACTTTTCTGCCCACACTCTCCGGGGACAGTTCCTTAAAACCAATATACATCCTGCTATATCTCCCACATGGAAAGAACCAGGAGGGAGAAGTGAGGATTATGCTTAGACTTTCTCAGAACTGCTTCAACTCAACTAGATATCTTTGTGCTGTAAATCTCCCAACAGCCAAACGCAAAAGCAGCAAACATGTCGCTGTATGTCCCACGTCGTAAGTGCCAAGAGAGAGCTTGCTCTCCCTGTCTTTGAGTACTGTTTTCACTGTCCCGGTTACCTCTTTGCTAACATTCTCTTCAGAGCTGCAGTGAAACCAGGAACCACGTGGAGAAGGCACCCACACTGAAAGTGCCTGGAAGGAACATTGGGGCTTCTTCTCAGTGTCTCTGACATAGGGTTTCACTGTCCCGGGAAAGCCTCTGCTAACACCCTGCAGAGCGCTGTGCCCAATATACAGAAACGTCTTGCAGTATCTCCTACAGGGAAAGTGCCAGGAGGAATTGTGGAGCTTGGTCTCAGTGTCTCTGAGAATTGCTCTGATTATCCGTGTGACCTCTTTGCTAAGACTCTCCAGAGAGACGTCCTCAAAACCAACACACATCTTGACATATCTCCCACATTGATCGCAGTGTCTCCAGGAACGGCATTCAAGGAGCCAGGAACTTTTCTCCCTACACTGTCCATTGAGTTGTCCTCAAAACCAATATACATCCTGCTATATCTCCCACATGGAAAGTGCCAGGAGGGAGAAGTGGGGATTATGTTTAGACTTTCTCAGAACTGCTTCAAATCAACTAGATATCTTTGTGCTGTAAATCTCCCAACAGCCAAATCAAAAGCAGCAAACATCTCGCTGTATGTCCCACATCCAAAGTGCCAAGAGAGTAATGTAGAGCTTGCTAACCCTCTCTTTGAGTACTGTTTTCAGTGTCCCGGTTACCTCTTTGCTAACATTCTCTTCAGAGCTGCAGTGAAACCAGGAACCACGTGGAGAAGGCACCCACACTGAAAAGACTGGAAGGAACGTTGGGGCTTCTTCTCAGTGTCTCTGACATAGGGTTTCACTGTCCCGGGAAAGCCTCTGCTAACACCCTGCAGAGCACAGCGCCCAATATACAGAAACGTCTTGCAGTATCTCCTACAGGGAAAGTGCCAGGAGGAATTGTGGAGCTTGTTCTCAGTGTCTCTGAGAATTGCTCTGATTATCCGTGTGACCTCTTTGCTAAGACTCTCCGGAGAGACGTCCTCAAAACCAACACACATCTTGACATATCTCCCACACTGACCGCAGAGTATCCAGGAACGGCATTCAAGGAGCCAGGAACTTTTCTGCCCACACTCTCCGGGGACAGTTCCTTAAAACCAATATACATCCTGCTATATCTCCCACATGGAAAGAACCAGGAGGGAGAAGTGAGGATTATGCTTAGACTTTCTCAGAACTGCTTCAACTCAACTAGATATCTTTGTGCTGTAAATCTCCCAACAGCCAAACGCAAAAGCAGCAAACATGTCGCTGTATGTCCCACGTCGTAAGTGCCAAGAGAGAGCTTGCTCTCCCTGTCTTTGAGTACTGTTTTCACTGTCCCGGTTACCTCTTTGCTAACATTCTCTTCAGAGCTGCAGTGAAACCAGGAACCACGTGGAGAAGGCACCCACACTGAAAGTGCCTGGAAGGAACATTGGGGCTTCTTCTCAGTGTCTCTGACATAGGGTTTCACTGTCCCGGGAAAGCCTCTGCTAACACCCTGCAGAGCGCTGTGCCCAATATACAGAAACGTCTTGCAGTATCTCCTACAGGGAAAGTGCCAGGAGGAATTGTGGAGCTTGGTCTCAGTGTCTCTGAGAATTGCTCTGATTATCCGTGTGACCTCTTTGCTAAGACTCTCCAGAGAGACGTCCTCAAAACCAACACACATCTTGACATATCTCCCACATTGATCGCAGTGTCTCCAGGAACGGCATTCAAGGAGCCAGGAACTTTTCTCCCTACACTGTCCATTGAGTTGTCCTCAAAACCAATATACATCCTGCTATATCTCCCACATGGAAAGTGCCAGGAGGGAGAAGTGGGGATTATGTTTAGACTTTCTCAGAACTGCTTCAAATCAACTAGATATCTTTGTGCTGTAAATCTCCCAACAGCCAAATCAAAAGCAGCAAACATCTCGCTGTATGTCCCACATCCAAAGTGCCAAGAGAGTAATGTAGAGCTTGCTAACCCTCTCTTTGAGTACTGTTTTCAGTGTCCCGGTTACCTCTTTGCTAACATTCTCTTCAGAGCTGCAGTGAAACCAGGAACCACGTGGAGAAGGCACCCACACTGAAAAGACTGGAAGGAACGTTGGGGCTTCTTCTCAGTGTCTCTGACATAGGGTTTCACTGTCCCGGGAAAGCCTCTGCTAACACCCTGCAGAGCACAGCGCCCAATATACAGAAACGTCTTGCAGTATCTCCTACAGGGAAAGTGCCAGGAGGAATTGTGGAGCTTGTTCTCAGTGTCTCTGAGAATTGCTCTGATTATCCGTGTGACCTCTTTGCTAAGACTCTCCGGAGAGACGTCCTCAAAACCAACACACATCTTGACATATCTCCCACACTGACCGCAGAGTATCCAGGAACGGCATTCAAGGAGCCAGGAACTTTTCTGCCCACACTCTCCGGGGACAGTTCCTTAAAACCAATATACATCCTGCTATATCTCCCACATGGAAAGAACCAGGAGGGAGAAGTGAGGATTATGCTTAGACTTTCTCAGAACTGCTTCAACTCAACTAGATATCTTTGTGCTGTAAATCTCCCAACAGCCAAATGCAAAAGCAGCAAACATGTCGCTGTATGTCCCACGTCGTAAGTGCCAAGAGAGAGCTTGCTCTCCCTGTCTTTGAGTACTGTTTTCACTGTCCCGGTTACCTCTTTGCTAACATTCTCTTCAGAGCTGCAGTGAAACCAGGAACCACGTGGAGAAGGCACCCACACTGAAAGTGCCTGGAAGGAACATTGGGGCTTCTTCTCAGTGTCTCTGACATAGGGTTTCACTGTCCCGGGAAAGCCTCTGCTAACACCCTGCAGAGCGCTGTGCCCAATATACAGAAACGTCTTGCAGTATCTCCTACAGGGAAAGTGCCAGGAGGAATTGTGGAGCTTGGTCTCAGTGTCTCTGAGAATTGCTCTGATTATCCGTGTGACCTCTTTGCTAAGACTCTCCAGAGAGACGTCCTCAAAACCAACCCACATCTTGACATATCTCCCTCATTGATCGCAGTGTCTCCAGGAACGGCATTCAAGGAGCCAGGAACTTTTCTCCCTACACTGTCCATTGAGTTGTCCTCAAAACCAATATACATCCTGCTATATCTCCCACATGGAAAGTGCTTGGCGGGAGAAGTGGGGATTATGTTTAGACTTTCTCGGAACTGCTTCAAATCAACTAGATATCTTTGTGCTGTAAATCTCCCAACAGCCAAACGCAAAAGCAGCAAACATCTCGCTGTATGTCCCACATCCAAAGTGCCAAGAGAGAGCTTGCTCTCCCTGTCTTTGAGTACTGTTTTCACTGTCCCGGTTACCTCTTTGCTAACATTCTCTTCAGAGCTGCAGTGAAACCAGGAACCACGTGGAGAAGGCACCCACACTGAAAGTGCCTGGAAGGAACATTGGGGCTTCTTCTCAGTGTCTCTGACATAGGGTTTCACTGTCCCGGGAAAGCCTCTGCTAACACCCTGCAGAGCGCTGTGCCCAATATACAGAAACGTCTTGCAGTATCTCCTACAGGGAAAGTGCCAGGAGGAATTGTGGAGCTTGTTCTCAGTGTCTCTGAGAATTGCTCTGATTATCCGTGTGACCTCTTTGCTAAGACTCTCCAGAGAGACGTCCTCAAAACCAACACACATCTTGACATATCTCCCTCATTGATCGCAGTGTCTCCAGGAACGGCATTCAAGGAGCCAGGAACTTTTCTGCCCACACTCTCCGGGGACAGTTCCTTAAAACCAATATACATCCTGCTATATCTCCCACATGGAAAGAACCAGGAGGGAGAAGTGAGGATTATGCTTAGACTTTCTCAGAACTGCTTCAACTCAACTAGATATCTTTGTGCTGTAAATCTCCCAACAGCCAAACGCAAAAGCAGCAAACATGTCGCTGTATGTCCCACATCCAAAGTGCCAAGAGAGAGCTTGCTCTCCCTGTCTTTGAGTACTGTTTTCACTGTCCCGGTTACCTCTTTGCTAACATTCTCTTCAGAGCTGCAGTGAAACCAGGAACCACGTGGAGAAGGCACCCACACTGAAAGTGCCTGGAAGGAACATTGGGGCTTCTTCTCAGTGTCTCTGACATAGGGTTTCACTGTCCCGGGAAAGCCTCTGCTAACACCCTGCAGAGCGCTGTGCCCAATATACAGAAACGTCTTGCAGTATCTCCTACAGGGAAAGTGCCAGGAGGAATTGTGGAGCTTGGTCTCAGTGTCTCTGAGAATTGCTCTGATTATCCGTGTGACCTCTTTGCTAAGACTCTCCAGAGAGCCGTCCTCAAAACCAACACACATCTTGACATATCTCCCTCATTGATCGCAGTGTCTCCAGGAACGGCATTCAAGGAGCCAGGAACTTTTCTCCCTACACTGTCCATTGAGTTGTCCTCAAAACCAATATACATCCTGCTATATCTCCCACATGGAAAGTGCTTGGCGGGAGAAGTGGGGATTATGTTTAGACTTTCTCGGAACTGCTTCAAATCAACTAGATATCTTTGTGCTGTAAATCTCCCAACAGCCAAACGCAAAAGCAGCAAACATCTCGCTGTATGTCCCACATCCAAAGTGCCAAGAGAGAGCTTGCTCTCCCTGTCTTTGAGTACTGTTTTCACTGTCCCGGTTACCTCTTTGCTAACATTCTCTTCAGAGCTGCAGTGAAACCAGGAACCACGTGGAGAAGGCACCCACACTGAAAGTGCCTGGAAGGAACATTGGGGCTTCTTCTCAGTGTCTCTGACATAGGGTTTCACTGTCCCGGGAAAGCCTCTGCTAACACCCTGCAGAGCGCTGTGCCCAATATACAGAAACGTCTTGCAGTATCTCCTACAGGGAAAGTGCCAGGAGGAATTGTGGAGCTTGTTCTCAGTGTCTCTGAGAATTGCTCTGATTATCCGTGTGACCTCTTTGCTAAGACTCTCCAGAGAGCCGTCCTCAAAACCAACACACATCTTGACATATCTCCCACATTGATCGCAGTGTCTCCAGGAACGGCATTCAAGGAGCCAGGAACTTTTCTCCCTACACTGTCCATTGAGTTGTCCTCAAAACCAATATACATCCTGCTATATCTCCCACATGGAAAGTGCTTGGCGGGAGAAGTGGGGATTATGTTTAGACTTTCTCAGAACTGCTTCAAATCAACTAGATATCTTTGTGCTGTAAATCTCCCAACAGCCAAATCAAAAGCAGCAAACATCTCGCTGTATGTCCCACATCCAAAGTGCCAAGAGAGTAATGTAGAGCTTGCTAACCCTCTCTTTGAGTACTGTTTTCAGTGTCCCGGTTACCTCTTTGCTAACATTCTCTTCAGAGCTGCAGTGAAACCAGGAACCACGTGGAGAAGGCACCCACACTGAAAATGACTGGAAGGAACGTTGGGGCTTCTTCTCAGTGTCTCTGACATAGGGTTTCACTGTCCCGGGAAAGCCTCTGCTAACACCCTGCAGAGCACAGCGCCCAATATACAGAAACGTCTTGCAGTATCTCCTACAGGGAAAGTGCCAGGAGGAATTGTGGAGCTTGTTCTCAGTGTCTCTGAGAATTGCTCTGATTATCCCTGTGACCTCTTTGCTAAGACTCTCCGGAGAGACGTCCTCAAAACCAACACACATCTTGACATATCTCCCACACTGACCGCAGAGTATCCAGGAACGGCATTCAAGGAGCCAGGAACTTTTCTGCCCACACTCTCCGGGGACAGTTCCTTAAAACCAATATACATCCTGCTATATCTCCCACATGGAAAGAACCAGGAGGGAGAAGTGAGGATTATGCTTAGACTTTCTCAGAACTGCTTCAACTCAACTAGATATCTTTGTGCTGTAAATCTCCCAACAGCCAAACGCAAAAGCAGCAAACATGTCGCTGTATGTCCCACGTCGTAAGTGCCAAGAGAGAGCTTGCTCTCCCTGTCTTTGAGTACTGTTTTCACTGTCCCGGTTACCTCTTTGCTAACATTCTCTTCAGAGCTGCAGTGAAACCAGGAACCACGTGGAGAAGGCACCCACACTGAAAGTGCCTGGAAGGAACATTGGGGCTTCTTCTCAGTGTCTCTGACATAGGGTTTCACTGTCCCGGGAAAGCCTCTGCTAACACCCTGCAGAGCGCTGTGCCCAATATACAGAAACGTCTTGCAGTATCTCCTACAGGGAAAGTGCCAGGAGGAATTGTGGAGCTTGGTCTCAGTGTCTCTGAGAATTGCTCTGATTATCCGTGTGACCTCTTTGCTAAGACTCTCCAGAGAGCCGTCCTCAAAACCAACACACATCTTGACATATCTCCCTCATTGATCGCAGTGTCTCCAGGAACGGCATTCAAGGAGCCAGGAACTTTTCTCCCTACACTGTCCATTGAGTTGTCCTCAAAACCAATATACATCCTGCTATATCTCCCACATGGAAAGTGCTTGGCGGGAGAAGTGGGGATTATGTTTAGACTTTCTCGGAACTGCTTCAAATCAACTAGATATCTTTGTGCTGTAAATCTCCCAACAGCCAAATCAAAAGCAGCAAACATCTCGCTGTATGTCCCACATCCAAAGTGCCAAGAGAGTAATGTAGAGCTTGCTAACCCTCTCTTTGAGTACTGTTTTCAGTGTCCCGGTTACCTCTTTGCTAACATTCTCTTCAGAGCTGCAGTGAAACCAGGAACCACGTGGAGAAGGCACCCACACTGAAAATGACTGGAAGGAACGTTGGGGCTTCTTCTCAGTGTCTCTGACATAGGGTTTCACTGTCCCGGGAAAGCCTCTGCTAACACCCTGCAGAGCACAGCGCCCAATATACAGAAACGTCTTGCAGTATCTCCTACAGGGAAAGTGCCAGGAGGAATTGTGGAGCTTGTTCTCAGTGTCTCTGAGAATTGCTCTGATTATCCGTGTGACCTCTTTGCTAAGACTCTCCGGAGAGACGTCCTCAAAACCAACACACATCTTGACATATCTCCCACACTGACCGCAGAGTATCCAGGAACGGCATTCAAGGAGCCAGGAACTTTTCTGCCCACACTCTCCGGGGACAGTTCCTTAAAACCAATATACATCCTGCTATATCTCCCACATGGAAAGAACCAGGAGGGAGAAGTGAGGATTATGCTTAGACTTTCTCAGAACTGCTTCAACTCAACTAGATATCTTTGTGCTGTAAATCTCCCAACAGCCAAACGCAAAAGCAGCAAACATGTCGCTGTATGTCCCACATCCAAAGTGCCAAGAGAGAGCTTGCTCTCCCTGTCTTTGAGTACTGTTTTCACTGTCCCGGTTACCTCTTTGCTAACATTCTCTTCAGAGCTGCAGTGAAACCAGGAACCACGTGGAGAAGGCACCCACACTGAAAGTGCCTGGAAGGAACATTGGGGCTTCTTCTCAGTGTCTCTGACATAGGGTTTCACTGTCCCGGGAAAGCCTCTGCTAACACCCTGCAGAGCGCTGTGCCCAATATACAGAAACGTCTTGCAGTATCTCCTACAGGGAAAGTGCCAGGAGGAATTGTGGAGCTTGGTCTCAGTGTCTCTGAGAATTGCTCTGATTATCCGTGTGACCTCTTTGCTAAGACTCTCCAGAGAGCCGTCCTCAAAACCAACACACATCTTGACATATCTCCCTCATTGATCGCAGTGTCTCCAGGAACGGCATTCAAGGAGCCAGGAACTTTTCTCCCTACACTGTCCATTGAGTTGTCCTCAAAACCAATATACATCCTGCTATATCTCCCACATGGAAAGTGCTTGGCGGGAGAAGTGGGGATTATGTTTAGACTTTCTCGGAACTGCTTCAAATCAACTAGATATCTTTGTGCTGTAAATCTCCCAACAGCCAAACGCAAAAGCAGCAAACATCTCGCTGTATGTCCCACATCCAAAGTGCCAAGAGAGAGCTTGCTCTCCCTGTCTTTGAGTACTGTTTTCACTGTCCCGGTTACCTCTTTGCTAACATTCTCTTCAGAGCTGCAGTGAAACCAGGAACCACGTGGAGAAGGCACCCACACTGAAAGTGCCTGGAAGGAACACTGGGGCTTCTTCTCAGTGTCTCTGACATAGGGTTTCACTGTCCCGGGAAAGCCTCTGCTAACACCCTGCAGAGCGCTGTGCCCAATATACAGAAACGTCTTGCAGTATCTCCTACAGGGAAAGTGCCAGGAGGAATTGTGGAGCTTGTTCTCAGTGTCTCTGAGAATTGCTCTGATTATCCGTGTGACCTCTTTGCTAAGACTCTCCAGAGAGACGTCCTCAAAACCAACACACATCTTGACATATCTCCCACATTGATCGCAGTGTCTCCAGGAACGGCATTCAAGGAGCCAGGAACTTTTCTCCCTACACTGTCCATTGAGTTGTCCTCAAAACCAATATACATCCTGCTATATCTCCCACATGGAAAGTGCCAGGAGGGAGAAGTGGGGATTATGTTTAGACTTTCTCAGAACTGCTTCAAATCAACTAGATATCTTTGTGCTGTAAATCTCCCAACAGCCAAATCAAAAGCAGCAAACATCTCGCTGTATGTCCCACATCCAAAGTGCCAAGAGAGTAATGTAGAGCTTGCTAACCCTCTCTTTGAGTACTGTTTTCAGTGTCCCGGTTACCTCTTTGCTAACATTCTCTTCAGAGCTGCAGTGAAACCAGGAACCACGTGGAGAAGGCACCCACACTGAAAATGACTGGAAGGAACGTTGGGGCTTCTTCTCAGTGTCTCTGACATAGGGTTTCACTGTCCCGGGAAAGCCTCTGCTAACACCCTGCAGAGCACAGCGCCCAATATACAGAAAAGTCTTGCAGTATCTCCTACAGGGAAAGTGCCAGGAGGAATTGTGGAGCTTGTTCTCAGTGTCTCTGAGAATTGCTCTGATTATCCCTGTGACCTCTTTGCTAAGACTCTCCGGAGAGACGTCCTCAAAACCAACACACATCTTGACATATCTCCCACACTGACCGCAGAGTATCCAGGAACGGCATTCAAGGAGCCAGGAACTTTTCTGCCCACACTCTCCGGGGACAGTTCCTTAAAACCAATATACATCCTGCTATATCTCCCACATGGAAAGAACCAGGAGGGAGAAGTGAGGATTATGCTTAGACTTTCTCAGAACTGCTTCAACTCAACTAGATATCTTTGTGCTGTAAATCTCCCAACAGCCAAACGCAAAAGCAGCAAACATGTCGCTGTATGTCCCACGTCGTAAGTGCCAAGAGAGAGCTTGCTCTCCCTGTCTTTGAGTACTGTTTTCACTGTCCCGGTTACCTCTTTGCTAACATTCTCTTCAGAGCTGCAGTGAAACCAGGAACCACGTGGAGAAGGCACCCACACTGAAAGTGCCTGGAAGGAACATTGGGGCTTCTTCTCAGTGTCTCTGACATAGGGTTTCACTGTCCCGGGAAAGCCTCTGCTAACACCCTGCAGAGCGCTGTGCCCAATATACAGAAACGTCTTGCAGTATCTCCTACAGGGAAAGTGCCAGGAGGAATTGTGGAGCTTGTTCTCAGTGTCTCTGAGAATTGCTCTGATTATCCCTGTGACCTCTTTGCTAAGACTCTCCGGAGAGACGTCCTCAAAACCAACACACATCTTGACATATCTCCCACACTGACCGCAGAGTATCCAGGAACGGCATTCAAGGAGCCAGGAACTTTTCTGCCCACACTCTCCGGGGACAGTTCCTTAAAACCAATATACATCCTGCTATATCTCCCACATGGAAAGAACCAGGAGGGAGAAGTGAGGATTATGCTTAGACTTTCTCAGAACTGCTTCAACTCAACTAGATATCTTTGTGCTGTAAATCTCCCAACAGCCAAACGCAAAAGCAGCAAACATGTCGCTGTATGTCCCACGTCGTAAGTGCCAAGAGAGAGCTTGCTCTCCCTGTCTTTGAGTACTGTTTTCACTGTCCCGGTTACCTCTTTGCTAACATTCTCTTCAGAGCTGCAGTGAAACCAGGAACCACGTGGAGAAGGCACCCACACTGAAAGTGCCTGGAAGGAACATTGGGGCTTCTTCTCAGTGTCTCTGACATAGGGTTTCACTGTCCCGGGAAAGCCTCTGCTAACACCCTGCAGAGCGCTGTGCCCAATATACAGAAACGTCTTGCAGTATCTCCTACAGGGAAAGTGCCAGGAGGAATTGTGGAGCTTGGTCTCAGTGTCTCTGAGAATTGCTCTGATTATCCGTGTGACCTCTTTGCTAAGACTCTCCAGAGAGACGTCCTCAAAACCAACACACATCTTGACATATCTCCCTCATTGATCGCAGTGTCTCCAGGAACGGCATTCAAGGAGCCAGGAACTTTTCTCCCTACACTGTCCATTGAGTTGTCCTCAAAACCAATATACATCCTGCTATATCTCCCACATGGAAAGTGCTTGGCGGGAGAAGTGGGGATTATGTTTAGACTTTCTCGGAACTGCTTCAAATCAACTAGATATCTTTGTGCTGTAAATCTCCCAACAGCCAAACGCAAAAGCAGCAAACATCTCGCTGTATGTCCCACATCCAAAGTGCCAAGAGAGAGCTTGCTCTCCCTGTCTTTGAGTACTGTTTTCACTGTCCCGGTTACCTCTTTGCTAACATTCTCTTCAGAGCTGCAGTGAAACCAGGAACCACGTGGAGAAGGCACCCACACTGAAAGTGCCTGGAAGGAACATTGGGGCTTCTTCTCAGTGTCTCTGACATAGGGTTTCACTGTCCCGGGAAAGCCTCTGCTAACACCCTGCAGAGCGCTGTGCCCAATATACAGAAACGTCTTGCGGTATCTCCTACAGGGAAAGTGCCAGGAGGAATTGTGGAGCTTGTTCTCAGTGTCTCTGAGAATTGCTCTGATTATCCGTGTGACCTCTTTGCTAAGACTCTCCAGAGAAACGTCCTCAAAACCAACACACATCTTGACATATCTCCCTCATTGATCGCAGTGTCTCCAGGAACGGCATTCAAGGAGCCAGGAACTTTTCTCCCTACACTGTCCATTGAGTTGTCCTCAAAACCAATATACATCCTGCTATATCTCCCACATGGAAAGTGCCAGGAGGGAGAAGTGGGGATTATGTTTAGACTTTCTCAGAACTGCTTCAAATCAACTAGATATCTTTGTGCTGTAAATCTCCCAACAGCCAAATCAAAAGCAGCAAACATCTCGCTGTATGTCCCACATCCAAAGTGCCAAGAGAGTAATGTAGAGCTTGCTAACCCTCTCTTTGAGTACTGTTTTCAGTGTCCTGGTTACCTCTTTGCTAACATTCTCTTCAGAGCTGCAGTGAAACCAGGAACCACGTGGAGAAGGCACCCACACTGAAAATGACTGGAAGGAACGTTGGGGCTTCTTCTCAGTGTCTCTGACATAGGGTTTCACTGTCCCGGGAAAGCCTCTGCTAACACCCTGCAGAGCACAGCGCCCAATATACAGAAACGTCTTGCAGTATCTCCTACAGGGAAAGTGCCAGGAGGAATTGTGGAGCTTGTTCTCAGTGTCTCTGAGAATTGCTCTGATTATCCCTGTGACCTCTTTGCTAAGACTCTCCGGAGAGACGTCCTCAAAACCAACACACATCTTGACATATCTCCCACACTGACCGCAGAGTATCCAGGAACGGCATTCAAGGAGCCAGGAAATTTTCTGCCCACACTCTCCGGGGACAGTTCCTTAAAACCAATATACATCCTGCTATATCTCCCACATGGAAAGAACCAGGAGGGAGAAGTGAGGATTATGTTTAGACTTTCTCGGAACTGCTTCAAATCAACTAGATATCTTTGTGCTGTAAATCTCCCAACAGCCAAACGCAAAAGCAGCAAACATCTCGCTGTATGTCCCACATCCAAAGTGCCAAGAGAGAGCTTGCTCTCCCTGTCTTTGAGTACTGTTTTCACTGTCCCGGTTACCTCTTTGCTAACATTCTCTTCAGAGCTGCAGTGAAACCAGGAACCACGTGGAGAAGGCACCCACACTGAAAGTGCCTGGAAGGAACATTGGGGCTTCTTCTCAGTGTCTCTGACATAGGGTTTCACTGTCCCGGGAAAGCCTCTGCTAACACCCTGCAGAGCACAGCGCCCAATATACAGAAACGTCTTGCAGTATCTCCTACAGGGAAAGTGCCAGGAGGAATTGTGGAGCTTGTTCTCAGTGTCTCTGAGAATTGCTCTGATTATCCCTGTGACCTCTTTGCTAAGACTCTCCGGAGAGACGTCCTCAAAACCAACACACATCTTGACATATCTCCCTCATTGATCGCAGTGTCTCCAGGAACGGCATTCAAGGAGCCAGGAACTTTTCTCCCTACACTGTCCATTGAGTTGTCCTCAAAACCAATATACATCCTGCTATATCTCCCACATGGAAAGTGCCAGGAGGGAGAAGTGGGGATTATGTTTAGACTTTCTCAGAACTGCTTCAAATCAACTAGATATCTTTGTGCTGTAAATCTCCCAACAGCCAAATCAAAAGCAGCAAACATCTCGCTGTATGTCCCACATCCAAAGTGCCAAGAGAGTAATGTAGAGCTTGCTAACCCTCTCTTTGAGTACTGTTTTCAGTGTCCCGGTTACCTCTTTGCTAACATTCTCTTCAGAGCTGCAGTGAAACCAGGAACCACGTGGAGAAGGCACCCACACTGAAAATGACTGGAAGGAACGTTGGGGCTTCTTCTCAGTGTCTCTGACATAGGGTTTCACTGTCCCGGGAAAGCCTCTGCTAACACCCTGCAGAGCACAGCGCCCAATATACAGAAACGTCTTGCAGTATCTCCTACAGGGAAAGTGCCAGGAGGAATTGTGGAGCTTGTTCTCAGTGTCTCTGAGAATTGCTCTGATTATCCCTGTGACCTCTTTGCTAAGACTCTCCGGAGAGACGTCCTCAAAACCAACACACATCTTGACATATCTCCCACACTGACCGCAGAGTATCCAGGAACGGCATTCAAGGAGCCAGGAACTTTTCTGCCCACACTCTCCGGGGACAGTTCCTTAAAACCAATATACATCCTGCTATATCTCCCACATGGAAAGAACCAGGAGGGAGAAGTGAGGATTATGCTTAGACTTTCTCAGAACTGCTTCAAATCAACTAGATATCTTTGTGCTGTAAATCTCCCAACAGCCAAACGCAAAAGCAGCAAACATCTCGCTGTATGTCCCACATCGTAAGTGCCAAGAGAGAGCTTGCTCTCCCTGTCTTTGAGTACTGTTTTCACTGTCCCGGTTACCTCTTTGCTAACATTCTCTTCAGAGCTGCAGTGAAACCAGGAACCACGTGGAGAAGGCACCCACACTGAAAGTGCCTGGAAGGAACGTTGGGGCTTCTTCTCAGTGTCTCTGACATAGGGTTTCACTGTCCCGGGAAAGTCTCCGCTAACACCCTTCAGAGCGCAGTGCCCAATATACAGAAACGTCTTGCAGTATCTCCTACAGGGAAAGTGCCAGGAGGAATTGTGGAGCTTGTTCTCAGTGTCTCTGAGAATTGCTCTGATTATCCGTGTGACCTCTTTGCTAAGACTCTCCAGAGAGACGTCCTCAAAACCAACACACATCTTGACATATCTCCCTCATTGATCGCAGTGTCTCCAGGAACGGCATTCAAGGAGCCAGGAACTTTTCTCCCTACACTGTCCATTGAGTTGTCCTCAAAACCAATATACATCCTGCTATATCTCCCACATGGGAAGTGCTTGGCGGGAGAAGTGGGGATTATGTTTAGACTTTCTCGGAACTGCTTCAAATCAACTAGATATCTTTGTGCTGTAAATCTCCCAACAGCCAAATCAAAAGCAGCAAACATCTCGCTGTATGTCCCACATCCAAAGTGCCAAGAGAGTAATGTAGAGCTTGCTAACCCTCTCTTTGAGTACTGTTTTCAGTGTCCCGGTTACCTCTTTGCTAACATTCTCTTCAGAGCTGCAGTGAAACCAGGAACCACGTGGAGAAGGCACCCACACTGAAAATGACTGGAAGGAACGTTGGGGCTTCTTCTCAGTGTCTCTGACATAGGGTTTCACTGTCCCGGGAAAGCCTCTGCTAACACCCTGCAGAGCGCTGTGCCCAATATACAGAAACGTCTTGCAGTATCTCCTACAGGGAAAGTGCCAGGAGGAATTGTGGAGCTTGTTCTCAGTGTCTCTGAGAATTGCTCTGATTATCCGTGTGACCTCTTTGCTAAGACTCTCCAGAGAGCCGTCCTCAAAACCAACACACATCTTGACATATCTCCCTCATTGATCGCAGTGTCTCCAGGAACGGCATTCAAGGAGCCAGGAACTTTTCTCCCTACACTGTCCATTGAGTTGTCCTCAAAACCAATATACATCCTGCTATATCTCCCACATGGAAAGTGCCAGGAGGGAGAAGTGGGGATTATGTTTAGACTTTCTCAGAACTGCTTCAAATCAACTAGATATCTTTGTGCTGTAAATCTCCCAACAGCCAAATCAAAAGCAGCAAACATCTCGCTGTATGTCCCACATCCAAAGTGCCAAGAGAGTAATGTAGAGCTTGCTAACCCTCTCTTTGAGTACTGTTTTCAGTGTCCCGGTTACCTCTTTGCTAACATTCTCTTCAGAGCTGCAGTGAAACCAGGAACCACGTGGAGAAGGCACCCACACTGAAAATGACTGGAAGGAACGTTGGGGCTTCTTCTCAGTGTCTCTGACATAGGGTTTCACTGTCCCGGGAAAGCCTCTGCTAACACCCTGCAGAGCACAGCGCCCAATATACAGAAACGTCTTGCAGTATCTCCTACAGGGAAAGTGCCAGGAGGAATTGTGGAGCTTGGTCTCAGTGTCTCTGAGAATTGCTCTGATTATCCGTGTGACCTCTTTGCTAAGACTCTCCGGAGAGACGTCCTCAAAACCAACACACATCTTGACATATCTCCCACACTGACCGCAGAGTATCCAGGAACGGCATTCAAGGAGCCAGGAAATTTTCTGCCCACACTCTCCGGGGACAGTTCCTTAAAACCAATATACATCCTGCTACATCTCCCACATGGAAATTGCCAGGAGGGAAAAGTGGGGATTATGCTTAGACTTTCTCAGAACTGCTTCAACTCAACTAGATATCTTTGTGCTGTAAATCTCCCAACAGCCAAACGCAAAAGCAGCAAACATGTCGCTGTATGTCCCACGTCGTAAGTGCCAAGAGAGAGCTTGCTCTCCCTGTCTTTGAGTACTGTTTTCACTGTCCCGGTTACCTCTTTGCTAACATTCTCTTCAGAGCTGCAGTGAAACCAGGAACCACGTGGAGAAGGCACCCACACTGAAAATGACTGGAAGGAACGTTGGGGCTTCTTCTCAGTGTCTCTGACATAGGGTTTCACTGTCCCGGGAAAGCCTCTGCTAACACCCTGCAGAGCGCTGTGCCCAATATACAGAAACGTCTTGCAGTATCTCCTACAGGGAAAGTGCCAGGAGGAATTGTGGAGCTTGTTCTCAGTGTCTCTGAGAATTGCTCTGATTATCCGTGTGACCTCTTTGCTAAGACTCTCCAGAGAGACGTCCTCAAAACCAACCCACATCTTGACATATCTCCCTCATTGATCGCAGTGTCTCCAGGAACGGCATTCAAGGAGCCAGGAACTTTTCTCCCTACACTGTCCATTGAGTTGTCCTCAAAACCAATATACATCCTGCTATATCTCCCACATGGAAAGTGCCAGGAGGGAGAAGTGGGGATTATGTTTAGACTTTCTCAGAACTGCTTCAAATCAACTAGATATCTTTGTGCTGTAAATCTCCCAACAGCCAAATCAAAAGCAGCAAACATCTCGCTGTATGTCCCACATCCAAAGTGCCAAGAGAGTAATGTAGAGCTTGCTAACCCTCTCTTTGAGTACTGTTTTCAGTGTCCTGGTTACCTCTTTGCTAACATTCTCTTCAGAGCTGCAGTGAAACCAGGAACCACGTGGAGAAGGCACCCACACTGAAAATGACTGGAAGGAACGTTGGGGCTTCTTCTCAGTGTCTCTGACATAGGGTTTCACTGTCCCGGGAAAGCCTCTGCTAACACCCTGCAGAGCACAGCGCCCAATATACAGAAA
The DNA here is from genome assembly GCF_964199755.1 of Larus michahellis. NCBI lineage: Eukaryota > Metazoa > Chordata > Aves > Charadriiformes > Laridae > Larus > Larus michahellis. The sequence goes on along the minus strand of NC_133930.1, from coordinate 49,262,101 downwards.
CGTCTTGCAGTATCTCCTACAGGGAAAGTGCCAGGAGGAATTGTGGAGCTTGTTCTCAGTGTCTCTGAGAATTGCTCTGATTATCCCTGTGACCTCTTTGCTAAGACTCTCCGGAGAGACGTCCTCAAAACCAACACACATCTTGACATATCTCCCACACTGACCGCAGAGTATCCAGGAACGGCATTCAAGGAGCCAGGAACTTTTCTGCCCACACTCTCCGGGGACAGTTCCTTAAAACCAATATACATCCTGCTATATCTCCCACATGGAAAGAACCAGGAGGGAGAAGTGAGGATTATGCTTAGACTTTCTCAGAACTGCTTCAACTCAACTAGATATCTTTGTGCTGTAAATCTCCCAACAGCCAAACGCAAAAGCAGCAAACATCTCGCTGTATGTCCCACGTCGTAAGTGCCAAGAGAGAGCTTGCTCTCCCTGTCTTTGAGTACTGTTTTCACTGTCCCGGTTACCTCTTTGCTAACATTCTCTTCAGAGCTGCAGTGAAACCAGGAACCACGTGGAGAAGGCACCCACACTGAAAGTGCCTGGAAGGAACATTGGGGCTTCTTCTCAGTGTCTCTGACATAGGGTTTCACTGTCCCGGGAAAGCCTCTGCTAACACCCTGCAGAGCGCTGTGCCCAATATACAGAAACGTCTTGCAGTATCTCCTACAGGGAAAGTGCCAGGAGGAATTGTGGAGCTTGTTCTCAGTGTCTCTGAGAATTGCTCTGATTATCCGTGTGACCTCTTTGCTAAGACTCTCCAGAGAGACGTCCTCAAAACCAACCCACATCTTGACATATCTCCCTCATTGATCGCAGTGTCTCCAGGAACGGCATTCAAGGAGCCAGGAACTTTTCTCCCTACACTGTCCATTGAGTTGTCCTCAAAACCAATATACATCCTGCTATATCTCCCACATGGAAAGTGCTTGGCGGGAGAAGTGGGGATTATGTTTAGACTTTCTCGGAACTGCTTCAAATCAACTAGATATCTTTGTGCTGTAAATCTCCCAACAGCCAAACGCAAAAGCAGCAAACATCTCGCTGTATGTCCCACATCCAAAGTGCCAAGAGAGTAATGTAGAGCTTGCTAACCCTCTCCTTGAGTACTGTTTTCAGTGTCCCGGTTACCTCTTTGCTAACATTCTCTTCAGAGCTGCAGTGAAACCAGGAACCACGTGGAGAAGGCACCCACACTGAAAATGACTGGAAGGAACGTTGGGGCTTCTTCTCAGTGTCTCTGACATAGGGTTTCACTGTCCCGGGAAAGCCTCTGCTAACACCCTGCAGAGCGCTGTGCCCAATATACAGAAACGTCTTGCGGTATCTCCTACAGGGAAAGTGCCAGGAGGAATTGTGGAGCTTGGTCTCAGTGTCTCTGAGAATTGCTCTGATTATCCGTGTGACCTCTTTGCTAAGACTCTCCAGAGAGACGTCCTCAAAACCAACACACATCTTGACATATCTCCCACACTGACTGCAGAGTATCCAGGAACGGCATTCAAGGAGCCAGGAACTTTTCTGCCCACACTCTCCGGGGACAGTTCCTTAAAACCAATATACATCCTGCTATATCTCCCACATGGAAAGAACCAGGAGGGAGAAGTGAGGATTATGCTTAGACTTTCTCAGAACTGCTTCAACTCAACTAGATATCTTTGTGCTGTAAATCTCCCAACAGCCAAACGCAAAAGCAGCAAACATCTCACTGTATGTCCCACATCCAAAGTGCCAAGAAAGTACTGTAGAGCTTGCTCTCCCTGTCTTTGAGTACTGTTTTCACTGTCCCGGTTACCTCTTTGCTAACATTCTCTTCAGAGCTGCAGTGAAACCAGGAACCACGTGGAGAAGGCACCCACACTGAAAGTGCCTGGAAGGAACATTGGGGCTTCTTCTCAGTGTCTCTGACATAGGGTTTCACTGTCCCGGGAAAGCCTCTGCTAACACCCTGCAGAGCGCTGTGCCCAATATACAGAAACGTCTTGCGGTATCTCCTACAGGGAAAGTGCCAGGAGGAATTGTGGAGCTTGTTCTCAGTGTCTCTGAGAATTGCTCTGATTATCCGTGTGACCTCTTTGCTAAGACTCTCCAGAGAGACGTCCTCAAAACCAACACACATCTTGACATATCTCCCTCATTGATCGCAGTGTCTCCAGGAACGGCATTCAAGGAGCCAGGAACTTTTCTCCCTACACTGTCCATTGAGTTGTCCTCAAAACCAATATACATCCTGCTATATCTCCCACATGGAAAGTGCCAGGAGGGAGAAGTGGGGATTATGTTTAGACTTTCTCAGAACTGCTTCAAATCAACTAGATATCTTTGTGCTGTAAATCTCCCAACAGCCAAATCAAAAGCAGCAAACATCTCGCTGTATGTCCCACATCCAAAGTGCCAAGAGAGTAATGTAGAGCTTGCTAACCCTCTCTTTGAGTACTGTTTTCAGTGTCCTGGTTACCTCTTTGCTAACATTCTCTTCAGAGCTGCAGTGAAACCAGGAACCACGTGGAGAAGGCACCCACACTGAAAATGACTGGAAGGAACGTTGGGGCTTCTTCTCAGTGTCTCTGACATAGGGTTTCACTGTCCCGGGAAAGCCTCTGCTAACACCCTGCAGAGCACAGCGCCCAATATACAGAAACGTCTTGCAGTATCTCCTACAGGGAAAGTGCCAGGAGGAATTGTGGAGCTTGTTCTCAGTGTCTCTGAGAATTGCTCTGATTATCCCTGTGACCTCTTTGCTAAGACTCTCCGGAGAGACGTCCTCAAAACCAACACACATCTTGACATATCTCCCTCATTGATCGCAGTGTCTCCAGGAACGGCATTCAAGGAGCCAGGAACTTTTCTCCCTACACTGTCCATTGAGTTGTCCTCAAAACCAATATACATCCTGCTATATCTCCCACATGGAAAGTGCTTGGCGGGAGAAGTGGGGATTATGTTTAGACTTTCTCGGAACTGCTTCAAATCAACTAGATATCTTTGTGCTGTAAATCTCCCAACAGCCAAATCAAAAGCAGCAAACATCTCGCTGTATGTCCCACATCCAAAGTGCCAAGAGAGTAATGTAGAGCTTGCTAACCCTCTCTTTGAGTACTGTTTTCAGTGTCCCGGTTACCTCTTTGCTAACATTCTCTTCAGAGCTGCAGTGAAACCAGGAACCACGTGGAGAAGGCACCCACACTGAAAATGACTGGAAGGAACGTTGGGGCTTCTTCTCAGTGTCTCTGACATAGGGTTTCACTGTCCCGGGAAAGCCTCTGCTAACACCCTGCAGAGCACAGCGCCCAATATACAGAAACGTCTTGCAGTATCTCCTACAGGGAAAGTGCCAGGAGGAATTGTGGAGCTTGTTCTCAGTGTCTCTGAGAATTGCTCTGATTATCCGTGTGACCTCTTTGCTAAGACTCTCCAGAGAGCCGTCCTCAAAACCAACACACATCTTGACATATCTCCCTCATTGATCGCAGTGTCTCCAGGAACGGCATTCAAGGAGCCAGGAACTTTTCTCCCTACACTGTCCATTGAGTTGTCCTCAAAACCAATATACATCCTGCTATATCTCCCACATGGAAAGTGCCAGGAGGGAGAAGTGGGGATTATGTTTAGACTTTCTCAGAACTGCTTCAAATCAACTAGATATCTTTGTGCTGTAAATCTCCCAACAGCCAAATCAAAAGCAGCAAACATCTCGCTGTATGTCCCACATCCAAAGTGCCAAGAGAGTAATGTAGAGCTTGCTAACCCTCTCTTTGAGTACTGTTTTCAGTGTCCCGGTTACCTCTTTGCTAACATTCTCTTCAGAGCTGCAGTGAAACCAGGAACCACGTGGAGAAGGCACCCACACTGAAAATGACTGGAAGGAACGTTGGGGCTTCTTCTCAGTGTCTCTGACATAGGGTTTCACTGTCCCGGGAAAGCCTCTGCTAACACCCTGCAGAGCACAGCGCCCAATATACAGAAACGTCTTGCAGTATCTCCTACAGGGAAAGTGCCAGGAGGAATTGTGGAGCTTGGTCTCAGTGTCTCTGAGAATTGCTCTGATTATCCCTGTGACCTCTTTGCTAAGACTCTCCGGAGAGACGTCCTCAAAACCAACACACATCTTGACATATCTCCCACACTGACCGCAGAGTATCCAGGAACGGCATTCAAGGAGCCAGGAAATTTTCTGCCCACACTCTCCGGGGACAGTTCCTTAAAACCAATATACATCCTGCTACATCTCCCACATGGAAATTGCCAGGAGGGAAAAGTGGGGATTATGCTTAGACTTTCTCAGAACTGCTTCAACTCAACTAGATATCTTTGTGCTGTAAATCTCCCAACAGCCAAACGCAAAAGCAGCAAACATGTCGCTGTATGTCCCACGTCGTAAGTGCCAAGAGAGAGCTTGCTCTCCCTGTCTTTGAGTACTGTTTTCACTGTCCCGGTTACCTCTTTGCTAACATTCTCTTCAGAGCTGCAGTGAAACCAGGAACCACGTGGAGAAGGCACCCACACTGAAAATGACTGGAAGGAACGTTGGGGCTTCTTCTCAGTGTCTCTGACATAGGGTTTCACTGTCCCGGGAAAGCCTCTGCTAACACCCTGCAGAGCGCTGTGCCCAATATACAGAAACGTCTTGCAGTATCTCCTACAGGGAAAGTGCCAGGAGGAATTGTGGAGCTTGTTCTCAGTGTCTCTGAGAATTGCTCTGATTATCCGTGTGACCTCTTTGCTAAGACTCTCCAGAGAGACGTCCTCAAAACCAACACACATCTTGACATATCTCCCTCATTGATCGCAGTGTCTCCAGGAACGGCATTCAAGGAGCCAGGAACTTTTCTCCCTACACTGTCCATTGAGTTGTCCTCAAAACCAATATACATCCTGCTATATCTCCCACATGGAAAGTGCCAGGAGGGAGAAGTGGGGATTATGTTTAGACTTTCTCAGAACTGCTTCAAATCAACTAGATATCTTTGTGCTGTAAATCTCCCAACAGCCAAATCAAAAGCAGCAAACATCTCGCTGTATGTCCCACATCCAAAGTGCCAAGAGAGTAATGTAGAGCTTGCTAACCCTCTCTTTGAGTACTGTTTTCAGTGTCCCGGTTACCTCTTTGCTAACATTCTCTTCAGAGCTGCAGTGAAACCAGGAACCACGTGGAGAAGGCACCCACACTGAAAATGACTGGAAGGAACGTTGGGGCTTCTTCTCAGTGTCTCTGACATAGGGTTTCACTGTCCCGGGAAAGCCTCTGCTAACACCCTGCAGAGCACAGCGCCCAATATACAGAAACGTCTTGCAGTATCTCCTACAGGGAAAGTGCCAGGAGGAATTGTGGAGCTTGGTCTCAGTGTCTCTGAGAATTGCTCTGATTATCCGTGTGACCTCTTTGCTAAGACTCTCCGGAGAGACGTCCTCAAAACCAACACACATCTTGACATATCTCCCACACTGACCGCAGAGTATCCAGGAACGGCATTCAAGGAGCCAGGAACTTTTCTGCCCACACTCTCCGGGGACAGTTCCTTAAAACCAATATACATCCTGCTATATCTCCCACATGGAAAGAACCAGGAGGGAGAAGTGAGGATTATGCTTAGACTTTCTCAGAACTGCTTCAACTCAACTAGATATCTTTGTGCTGTAAATCTCCCAACAGCCAAACGCAAAAGCAGCAAACATCTCGCTGTATGTCCCACGTCGTAAGTGCCAAGAGAGAGCTTGCTCTCCCTGTCTTTGAGTACTGTTTTCACTGTCCCGGTTACCTCTTTGCTAACATTCTCTTCAGAGCTGCAGTGAAACCAGGAACCACGTGGAGAAGGCACCCACACTGAAAGTGCCTGGAAGGAACATTGGGGCTTCTTCTCAGTGTCTCTGACATAGGGTTTCACTGTCCCGGGAAAGCCTCTGCTAACACCCTGCAGAGCGCTGTGCCCAATATACAGAAACGTCTTGCAGTATCTCCTACAGGGAAAGTGCCAGGAGGAATTGTGGAGCTTGTTCTCAGTGTCTCTGAGAATTGCTCTGATTATCCGTGTGACCTCTTTGCTAAGACTCTCCAGAGAGACGTCCTCAAAACCAACCCACATCTTGACATATCTCCCTCATTGATCGCAGTGTCTCCAGGAACGGCATTCAAGGAGCCAGGAACTTTTCTCCCTACACTGTCCATTGAGTTGTCCTCAAAACCAATATACATCCTGCTATATCTCCCACATGGAAAGTGCTTGGCGGGAGAAGTGGGGATTATGTTTAGACTTTCTCGGAACTGCTTCAAATCAACTAGATATCTTTGTGCTGTAAATCTCCCAACAGCCAAATCAAAAGCAGCAAACATCTCGCTGTATGTCCCACATCCAAAGTGCCAAGAGAGTAATGTAGAGCTTGCTAACCCTCTCCTTGAGTACTGTTTTCAGTGTCCCGGTTACCTCTTTGCTAACATTCTCTTCAGAGCTGCAGTGAAACCAGGAACCACGTGGAGAAGGCACCCACACTGAAAATGACTGGAAGGAACGTTGGGGCTTCTTCTCAGTGTCTCTGACATAGGGTTTCACTGTCCCGGGAAAGCCTCTGCTAACACCCTGCAGAGCGCTGTGCCCAATATACAGAAACGTCTTGCGGTATCTCCTACAGGGAAAGTGCCAGGAGGAATTGTGGAGCTTGGTCTCAGTGTCTCTGAGAATTGCTCTGATTATCCGTGTGACCTCTTTGCTAAGACTCTCCAGAGAGACGTCCTCAAAACCAACACACATCTTGACATATCTCCCACACTGACTGCAGAGTATCCAGGAACGGCATTCAAGGAGCCAGGAACTTTTCTGCCCACACTCTCCGGGGACAGTTCCTTAAAACCAATATACATCCTGCTATATCTCCCACATGGAAAGAACCAGGAGGGAGAAGTGAGGATTATGCTTAGACTTTCTCAGAACTGCTTCAACTCAACTAGATATCTTTGTGCTGTAAATCTCCCAACAGCCAAACGCAAAAGCAGCAAACATCTCACTGTATGTCCCACATCCAAAGTGCCAAGAAAGTACTGTAGAGCTTGCTCTCCCTGTCTTTGAGTACTGTTTTCACTGTCCCGGTTACCTCTTTGCTAACATTCTCTTCAGAGCTGCAGTGAAACCAGGAACCACGTGGAGAAGGCACCCACACTGAAAGTGCCTGGAAGGAACATTGGGGCTTCTTCTCAGTGTCTCTGACATAGGGTTTCACTGTCCCAGGAAAGCCTCTGCTAACACCCTGCAGAGCGCTGTGCCCAATATACAGAAACGTCTTGCGGTATCTCCTACAGGGAAAGTGCCAGGAGGAATTGTGGAGCTTGTTCTCAGTGTCTCTGAGAATTGCTCTGATTATCCGTGTGACCTCTTTGCTAAGACTCTCCAGAGAGACGTCCTCAAAACCAACACACATCTTGACATATCTCCCTCATTGATCGCAGTGTCTCCAGGAACGGCATTCAAGGAGCCAGGAACTTTTCTCCCTACACTGTCCATTGAGTTGTCCTCAAAACCAATATACATCCTGCTATATCTCCCACATGGAAAGTGCCAGGAGGGAGAAGTGGGGATTATGTTTAGACTTTCTCAGAACTGCTTCAAATCAACTAGATATCTTTGTGCTGTAAATCTCCCAACAGCCAAATCAAAAGCAGCAAACATCTCACTGTATGTCCCACATCCAAAGTGCCAAGAGAGTAATGTAGAGCTTGCTAACCCTCTCTTTGAGTACTGTTTTCAGTGTCCTGGTTACCTCTTTGCTAACATTCTCTTCAGAGCTGCAGTGAAACCAGGAACCACGTGGAGAAGGCACCCACACTGAAAATGACTGGAAGGAACGTTGGGGCTTCTTCTCAGTGTCTCTGACATAGGGTTTCACTGTCCCGGGAAAGCCTCTGCTAACACCCTGCAGAGCACAGCGCCCAATATACAGAAACGTCTTGCAGTATCTCCTACAGGGAAAGTGCCAGGAGGAATTGTGGAGCTTGTTCTCAGTGTCTCTGAGAATTGCTCTGATTATCCCTGTGACCTCTTTGCTAAGACTCTCCGGAGAGACGTCCTCAAAACCAACACACATCTTGACATATCTCCCACACTGACCGCAGAGTATCCAGGAACGGCATTCAAGGAGCCAGGAACTTTTCTGCCCACACTCTCCGGGGACAGTTCTTAAAACCAATATACATCCTGCTATATCTCCCACATGGAAAGAACCAGGAGGGAGAAGTGAGGATTATGCTTAGACTTTCTCAGAACTGCTTCAACTCAACTAGATATCTTTGTGCTGTAAATCTCCCAACAGCCAAACGCAAAAGCAGCAAACATGTCGCTGTATGTCCCACGTCGTAAGTGCCAAGAGAGAGCTTGCTCTCCCTGTCTTTGAGTACTGTTTTCACTGTCCCGGTTACCTCTTTGCTAACATTCTCTTCAGAGCTGCAGTGAAACCAGGAACCACGTGGAGAAGGCACCCACACTGAAAATGACTGGAAGGAACGTTGGGGCTTCTTCTCAGTGTCTCTGACATAGGGTTTCACTGTCCCGGGAAAGCCTCTGCTAACACCCTGCAGAGCGCTGTGCCCAATATACAGAAACGTCTTGCGGTATCTCCTACAGGGAAAGTGCCAGGAGGAATTGTGGAGCTTGGTCTCAGTGTCTCTGAGAATTGCTCTGATTATCCGTGTGACCTCTTTGCTAAGACTCTCCAGAGAGACGTCCTCAAAACCAACACACATCTTGACATATCTCCCACACTGACTGCAGAGTATCCAGGAACGGCATTCAAGGAGCCAGGAACTTTTCTGCCCACACTCTCCGGGGACAGTTCCTTAAAACCAATATACATCCTGCTATATCTCCCACATGGAAAGAACCAGGAGGGAGAAGTGAGGATTATGCTTAGACTTTCTCAGAACTGCTTCAACTCAACTAGATATCTTTGTGCTGTAAATCTCCCAACAGCCAAACGCAAAAGCAGCAAACATCTCGCTGTATGTCCCACATCCAAAGTGCCAAGAAAGTACTGTAGAGCTTGCTCTCCCTGTCTTTGAGTACTGTTTTCACTGTCCCGGTTACCTCTTTGCTAACATTCTCTTCAGAGCTGCAGTGAAACCAGGAACCACGTGGAGAAGGCACCCACACTGAAAGTGCCTGGAAGGAACATTGGGGCTTCTTCTCAGTGTCTCTGACATAGGGTTTCACTGTCCCAGGAAAGCCTCTGCTAACACCCTGCAGAGCGCTGTGCCCAATATACAGAAACGTCTTGCGGTATCTCCTACAGGGAAAGTGCCAGGAGGAATTGTGGAGCTTGTTCTCAGTGTCTCTGAGAATTGCTCTGATTATCCGTGTGACCTCTTTGCTAAGACTCTCCAGAGAGACGTCCTCAAAACCAACCCACATCTTGACATATCTCCCTCATTGATCGCAGTGTCTCCAGGAACGGCATTCAAGGAGCCAGGAACTTTTCTCCCTACACTGTCCATTGAGTTGTCCTCAAAACCAATATACATCCTGCTATATCTCCCACATGGAAAGTGCCAGGAGGGAGAAGTGGGGATTATGTTTAGACTTTCTCGGAACTGCTTCAAATCAACTAGATAGCTTTGTGCTGTAAATCTCCCAACAGCCAAACGCAAAAGCAGCAAACATCTCGCTGTATGTCCCACATCCAAAGTGCCAAGAGAGTAATGTAGAGCTTGCTAACCCTCTCTTTGAGTACTGTTTTCAGTGTCCCGGTTACCTCTTTGCTAACATTCTCTTCAGAGCTGCAGTGAAACCAGGAACCACGTGGAGAAGGCACCCACACTGAAAATGACTGGAAGGAACGTTGGGGCTTCTTCTCAGTGTCTCTGACATAGGGTTTCACTGTCCCGGGAAAGCCTCTGCTAACACCCTGCAGAGCGCTGTGCCCAATATACAGAAACGTCTTGCGGTATCTCCTACAGGGAAAGTGCCAGGAGGAATTGTGGAGCTTGGTCTCAGTGTCTCTGAGAATTGCTCTGATTATCCGTGTGACCTCTTTGCTAAGACTCTCCAGAGAGACGTCCTCAAAACCAACACACATCTTGACATATCTCCCACACTGACTGCAGAGTATCCAGGAATGGCATTCAAGGAGCCAGGAACTTTTCTGCCCACACTCTCCGGGGACAGTTCCTTAAAACCAATATACATCCTGCTATATCTCCCACATGGAAAGAACCAGGAGGGAGAAGTGAGGATTATGCTTAGACTTTCTCAGAACTGCTTCAACTCAACTAGATATCTTTGTGCTGTAAATCTCCCAACAGCCAAACGCAAAAGCAGCAAACATCTCGCTGTATGTCCCACATCCAAAGTGCCAAGAGAGTAATGTAGAGCTTGCTAACCCTCTCTTTGAGTACTGTTTTCAGTGTCCCGGTTACCTCTTTGCTAACATTCTCTTCAGAGCTGCAGTGAAACCAGGAACCACGTGGAGAAGGCACCCACACTGAAAATGACTGGAAGGAACGTTGGGGCTTCTTCTCAGTGTCTCTGACATAGGGTTTCACTGTCCCGGGAAAGCCTCTGCTAACACCCTGCAGAGCACAGCGCCCAATATACAGAAACGTCTTGCAGTATCTCCTACAGGGAAAGTGCCAGGAGGAATTGTGGAGCTTGTTCTCAGTGTCTCTGAGAATTGCTCTGATTATCCCTGTGACCTCTTTGCTAAGACTCTCCGGAGAGACGTCCTCAAAACCAACACACATCTTGACATATCTCCCACACTGACCGCAGAGTATCCAGGAACGGCATTCAAGGAGCCAGGAACTTTTCTGCCCACACTCTCCGGGGACAGTTCCTTAAAACCAATATACATCCTGCTATATCTCCCACATGGAAAGAACCAGGAGGGAGAAGTGAGGATTATGCTTAGACTTTCTCAGAACTGCTTCAACTCAACTAGATATCTTTGTGCTGTAAATCTCCCAACAGCCAAACGCAAAAGCAGCAAACATCTCGCTGTATGTCCCACGTCGTAAGTGCCAAGAGAGAGCTTGCTCTCCCTGTCTTTGAGTACTGTTTTCACTGTCCCGGTTACCTCTTTGCTAACATTCTCTTCAGAGCTGCAGTGAAACCAGGAACCACGTGGAGAAGGCACCCACACTGAAAGTGCCTGGAAGGAACATTGGGGCTTCTTCTCAGTGTCTCTGACATAGGGTTTCACTGTCCCGGGAAAGCCTCTGCTAACACCCTGCAGAGCGCTGTGCCCAATATACAGAAACGTCTTGCGGTATCTCCTACAGGGAAAGTGCCAGGAGGAATTGTGGAGCTTGTTCTCAGTGTCTCTGAGAATTGCTCTGATTATCCGTGTGACCTCTTTGCTAAGACTCTCCAGAGAGACGTCCTCAAAACCAACACACATCTTGACATATCTCCCTCATTGATCGCAGTGTCTCCAGGAACGGCATTCAAGGAGCCAGGAACTTTTCTCCCTACACTGTCCATTGAGTTGTCCTCAAAACCAATATACATCCTGCTATATCTCCCACATGGAAAGTGCCAGGAGGGAGAAGTGGGGATTATGTTTAGACTTTCTCAGAACTGCTTCAAATCAACTAGATATCTTTGTGCTGTAAATCTCCCAACAGCCAAATCAAAAGCAGCAAACATCTCGCTGTATGTCCCACATCCAAAGTGCCAAGAGAGTAATGTAGAGCTTGCTAACCCTCTCTTTGAGTACTGTTTTCAGTGTCCTGGTTACCTCTTTGCTAACATTCTCTTCAGAGCTGCAGTGAAACCAGGAACCACGTGGAGAAGGCACCCACACTGAAAATGACTGGAAGGAACGTTGGGGCTTCTTCTCAGTGTCTCTGACATAGGGTTTCACTGTCCCGGGAAAGCCTCTGCTAACACCCTGCAGAGCACAGCGCCCAATATACAGAAACGTCTTGCAGTATCTCCTACAGGGAAAGTGCCAGGAGGAATTGTGGAGCTTGTTCTCAGTGTCTCTGAGAATTGCTCTGATTATCCCTGTGACCTCTTTGCTAAGACTCTCCGGAGAGACGTCCTCAAAACCAACACACATCTTGACATATCTCCCTCATTGATCGCAGTGTCTCCAGGAACGGCATTCAAGGAGCCAGGAACTTTTCTCCCTACACTGTCCATTGAGTTGTCCTCAAAACCAATATACATCCTGCTATATCTCCCACATGGAAAGTGCTTGGCGGGAGAAGTGGGGATTATGTTTAGACTTTCTCGGAACTGCTTCAAATCAACTAGATATCTTTGTGCTGTAAATCTCCCAACAGCCAAATCAAAAGCAGCAAACATCTCGCTGTATGTCCCACATCCAAAGTGCCAAGAGAGTAATGTAGAGCTTGCTAACCCTCTCTTTGAGTACTGTTTTCAGTGTCCCGGTTACCTCTTTGCTAACATTCTCTTCAGAGCTGCAGTGAAACCAGGAACCACGTGGAGAAGGCACCCACACTGAAAATGACTGGAAGGAACGTTGGGGCTTCTTCTCAGTGTCTCTGACATAGGGTTTCACTGTCCCGGGAAAGCCTCTGCTAACACCCTGCAGAGCGCTGTGCCCAATATACAGAAACGTCTTGCAGTATCTCCTACAGGGAAAGTGCCAGGAGGAATTGTGGAGCTTGTTCTCAGTGTCTCTGAGAATTGCTCTGATTATCCGTGTGACCTCTTTGCTAAGACTCTCCGGAGAGACGTCCTCAAAACCAACACACATCTTGACATATCTCCCACACTGACCGCAGAGTATCCAGGAACGGCATTCAAGGAGCCAGGAAATTTTCTGCCCACACTCTCCGGGGACAGTTCCTTAAAACCAATATACATCCTGCTACATCTCCCACATGGAAATTGCCAGGAGGGAAAAGTGGGGATTATGCTTAGACTTTCTCAGAACTGCTTCAACTCAACTAGATATCTTTGTGCTGTAAATCTCCCAACAGCCAAACGCAAAAGCAGTAAACATGTCGCTGTATGTCCCACGTCGTAAGTGCCAAGAGAGAGCTTGCTCTCCCTGTCTTTGAGTACTGTTTTCACTGTCCCGGTTACCTCTTTGCTAACATTCTCTTCAGAGCTGCAGTGAAACCAGGAACCACGTGGAGAAGGCACCCACACTGAAAATGACTGGAAGGAACGTTGGGGCTTCTTCTCAGTGTCTCTGACATAGGGTTTCACTGTCCCGGGAAAGCCTCTGCTAACACCCTGCAGAGCGCTGTGCCCAATATACAGAAACGTCTTGCAGTATCTCCTACAGGGAAAGTGCCAGGAGGAATTGTGGAGCTTGTTCTCAGTGTCTCTGAGAATTGCTCTGATTATCCGTGTGACCTCTTTGCTAAGACTCTCCAGAGAGACGTCCTCAAAACCAACACACATCTTGACATATCTCCCTCATTGATCGCAGTGTCTCCAGGAACGGCATTCAAGGAGCCAGGAACTTTTCTCCCTACACTGTCCATTGAGTTGTCCTCAAAACCAATATACATCCTGCTATATCTCCCACATGGAAAGTGCCAGGAGGGAGAAGTGGGGATTATGTTTAGACTTTCTCAGAACTGCTTCAAATCAACTAGATATCTTTGTGCTGTAAATCTCCCAACAGCCAAATCAAAAGCAGCAAACATCTCGCTGTATGTCCCACATCCAAAGTGCCAAGAGAGTAATGTAGAGCTTGCTAACCCTCTCTTTGAGTACTGTTTTCAGTGTCCTGGTTACCTCTTTGCTAACATTCTCTTCAGAGCTGCAGTGAAACCAGGAACCACGTGGAGAAGGCACCCACACTGAAAATGACTGGAAGGAACGTTGGGGCTTCTTCTCAGTGTCTCTGACATAGGGTTTCACTGTCCCGGGAAAGCCTCTGCTAACACCCTGCAGAGCACAGCGCCCAATATACAGAAACGTCTTGCAGTATCTCCTACAGGGAAAGTGCCAGGAGGAATTGTGGAGCTTGTTCTCAGTGTCTCTGAGAATTGCTCTGATTATCCCTGTGACCTCTTTGCTAAGACTCTCCGGAGAGACGTCCTCAAAACCAACACACATCTTGACATATCTCCCACACTGACCGCAGAGTATCCAGGAACGGCATTCAAGGAGCCAGGAACTTTTCTGCCCACACTCTCCGGGGACAGTTCCTTAAAACCAATATACATCCTGCTATATCTCCCACATGGAAAGAACCAGGAGGGAGAAGTGAGGATTATGCTTAGACTTTCTCAGAACTGCTTCAACTCAACTAGATATCTTTGTGCTGTAAATCTCCCAACAGCCAAACGCAAAAGCAGCAAACATCTCGCTGTATGTCCCACGTCGTAAGTGCCAAGAGAGAGCTTGCTCTCCCTGTCTTTGAGTACTGTTTTCACTGTCCCGGTTACCTCTTTGCTAACATTCTCTTCAGAGCTGCAGTGAAACCAGGAACCACGTGGAGAAGGCACCCACACTGAAAGTGCCTGGAAGGAACATTGGGGCTTCTTCTCAGTGTCTCTGACATAGGGTTTCACTGTCCCGGGAAAGCCTCTGCTAACACCCTGCAGAGCGCTGTGCCCAATATACAGAAACGTCTTGCAGTATCTCCTACAGGGAAAGTGCCAGGAGGAATTGTGGAGCTTGTTCTCAGTGTCTCTGAGAATTGCTCTGATTATCCGTGTGACCTCTTTGCTAAGACTCTCCAGAGAGACGTCCTCAAAACCAACCCACATCTTGACATATCTCCCTCATTGATCGCAGTGTCTCCAGGAACGGCATTCAAGGAGCCAGGAACTTTTCTCCCTACACTGTCCATTGAGTTGTCCTCAAAACCAATATACATCCTGCTATATCTCCCACATGGAAAGTGCTTGGCGGGAGAAGTGGGGATTATGTTTAGACTTTCTCGGAACTGCTTCAAATCAACTAGATATCTTTGTGCTGTAAATCTCCCAACAGCCAAACGCAAAAGCAGCAAACATCTCGCTGTATGTCCCACATCCAAAGTGCCAAGAGAGTAATGTAGAGCTTGCTAACCCTCTCCTTGAGTACTGTTTTCAGTGTCCCGGTTACCTCTTTGCTAACATTCTCTTCAGAGCTGCAGTGAAACCAGGAACCACGTGGAGAAGGCACCCACACTGAAAATGACTGGAAGGAACGTTGGGGCTTCTTCTCAGTGTCTCTGACATAGGGTTTCACTGTCCCGGGAAAGCCTCTGCTAACACCCTGCAGAGCGCTGTGCCCAATATACAGAAACGTCTTGCGGTATCTCCTACAGGGAAAGTGCCAGGAGGAATTGTGGAGCTTGGTCTCAGTGTCTCTGAGAATTGCTCTGATTATCCGTGTGACCTCTTTGCTAAGACTCTCCAGAGAGACGTCCTCAAAACCAACACACATCTTGACATATCTCCCACACTGACTGCAGAGTATCCAGGAACGGCATTCAAGGAGCCAGGAACTTTTCTGCCCACACTCTCCGGGGACAGTTCCTTAAAACCAATATACATCCTGCTATATCTCCCACATGGAAAGAACCAGGAGGGAGAAGTGAGGATTATGCTTAGACTTTCTCAGAACTGCTTCAACTCAACTAGATATCTTTGTGCTGTAAATCTCCCAACAGCCAAACGCAAAAGCAGCAAACATCTCACTGTATGTCCCACATCCAAAGTGCCAAGAAAGTACTGTAGAGCTTGCTCTCCCTGTCTTTGAGTACTGTTTTCACTGTCCCGGTTACCTCTTTGCTAACATTCTCTTCAGAGCTGCAGTGAAACCAGGAACCACGTGGAGAAGGCACCCACACTGAAAGTGCCTGGAAGGAACATTGGGGCTTCTTCTCAGTGTCTCTGACATAGGGTTTCACTGTCCCAGGAAAGCCTCTGCTAACACCCTGCAGAGCGCTGTGCCCAATATACAGAAACGTCTTGCGGTATCTCCTACAGGGAAAGTGCCAGGAGGAATTGTGGAGCTTGTTCTCAGTGTCTCTGAGAATTGCTCTGATTATCCGTGTGACCTCTTTGCTAAGACTCTCCAGAGAGACGTCCTCAAAACCAACACACATCTTGACATATCTCCCTCATTGATCGCAGTGTCTCCAGGAACGGCATTCAAGGAGCCAGGAACTTTTCTCCCTACACTGTCCATTGAGTTGTCCTCAAAACCAATATACATCCTGCTATATCTCCCACATGGAAAGTGCCAGGAGGGAGAAGTGGGGATTATGTTTAGACTTTCTCAGAACTGCTTCAAATCAACTAGATATCTTTGTGCTGTAAATCTCCCAACAGCCAAATCAAAAGCAGCAAACATCTCGCTGTATGTCCCACATCCAAAGTGCCAAGAGAGTAATGTAGAGCTTGCTAACCCTCTCTTTGAGTACTGTTTTCAGTGTCCCGGTTACCTCTTTGCTAACATTCTCTTCAGAGCTGCAGTGAAACCAGGAACCACGTGGAGAAGGCACCCACACTGAAAATGACTGGAAGGAACGTTGGGGCTTCTTCTCAGTGTCTCTGACATAGGGTTTCACTGTCCCGGGAAAGCCTCTGCTAACACCCTGCAGAGCACAGCGCCCAATATACAGAAACGTCTTGCAGTATCTCCTACAGGGAAAGTGCCAGGAGGAATTGTGGAGCTTGTTCTCAGTGTCTCTGAGAATTGCTCTGATTATCCCTGTGACCTCTTTGCTAAGACTCTCCGGAGAGACGTCCTCAAAACCAACACACATCTTGACATATCTCCCACACTGACCGCAGAGTATCCAGGAACGGCATTCAAGGAGCCAGGAACTTTTCTGCCCACACTCTCCGGGGACAGTTCCTTAAAACCAATATACATCCTGCTATATCTCCCACATGGAAAGAACCAGGAGGGAGAAGTGAGGATTATGCTTAGACTTTCTCAGAACTGCTTCAACTCAACTAGATATCTTTGTGCTGTAAATCTCCCAACAGCCAAACGCAAAAGCAGCAAACATGTCGCTGTATGTCCCACGTCGTAAGTGCCAAGAGAGAGCTTGCTCTCCCTGTCTTTGAGTACTGTTTTCACTGTCCCGGTTACCTCTTTGCTAACATTCTCTTCAGAGCTGCAGTGAAACCAGGAACCACGTGGAGAAGGCACCCACACTGAAAATGACTGGAAGGAACGTTGGGGCTTCTTCTCAGTGTCTCTGACATAGGGTTTCACTGTCCCGGGAAAGCCTCTGCTAACACCCTGCAGAGCGCTGTGCCCAATATACAGAAACGTCTTGCGGTATCTCCTACAGGGAAAGTGCCAGGAGGAATTGTGGAGCTTGGTCTCAGTGTCTCTGAGAATTGCTCTGATTATCCGTGTGACCTCTTTGCTAAGACTCTCCAGAGAGACGTCCTCAAAACCAACACACATCTTGACATATCTCCCACACTGACTGCAGAGTATCCAGGAACGGCATTCAAGGAGCCAGGAACTTTTCTGCCCACACTCTCCGGGGACAGTTCCTTAAAACCAATATACATCCTGCTATATCTCCCACATGGAAAGAACCAGGAGGGAGAAGTGAGGATTATGCTTAGACTTTCTCAGAACTGCTTCAACTCAACTAGATATCTTTGTGCTGTAAATCTCCCAACAGCCAAACGCAAAAGCAGCAAACATCTCGCTGTATGTCCCACATCCAAAGTGCCAAGAAAGTACTGTAGAGCTTGCTCTCCCTGTCTTTGAGTACTGTTTTCACTGTCCCGGTTACCTCTTTGCTAACATTCTCTTCAGAGCTGCAGTGAAACCAGGAACCACGTGGAGAAGGCACCCACACTGAAAGTGCCTGG
Organism: Larus michahellis; assembly: GCF_964199755.1. NCBI lineage: Eukaryota > Metazoa > Chordata > Aves > Charadriiformes > Laridae > Larus > Larus michahellis. The sequence continues at coordinate 49,244,352 of NC_133930.1, read as the reverse complement.
AAGGAACATTGGGGCTTCTTCTCAGTGTCTCTGACATAGGGTTTCACTGTCCCAGGAAAGCCTCTGCTAACACCCTGCAGAGCGCTGTGCCCAATATACAGAAACGTCTTGCGGTATCTCCTACAGGGAAAGTGCCAGGAGGAATTGTGGAGCTTGTTCTCAGTGTCTCTGAGAATTGCTCTGATTATCCGTGTGACCTCTTTGCTAAGACTCTCCAGAGAGACGTCCTCAAAACCAACACACATCTTGACATATCTCCCTCATTGATCGCAGTGTCTCCAGGAACGGCATTCAAGGAGCCAGGAACTTTTCTCCCTACACTGTCCATTGAGTTGTCCTCAAAACCAATATACATCCTGCTATATCTCCCACATGGAAAGTGCCAGGAGGGAGAAGTGGGGATTATGTTTAGACTTTCTCGGAACTGCTTCAAATCAACTAGATAGCTTTGTGCTGTAAATCTCCCAACAGCCAAACGCAAAAGCAGCAAACATCTCGCTGTATGTCCCACATCCAAAGTGCCAAGAGAGTAATGTAGAGCTTGCTAACCCTCTCTTTGAGTACTGTTTTCAGTGTCCCGGTTACCTCTTTGCTAACATTCTCTTCAGAGCTGCAGTGAAACCAGGAACCACGTGGAGAAGGCACCCACACTGAAAATGACTGGAAGGAACGTTGGGGCTTCTTCTCAGTGTCTCTGACATAGGGTTTCACTGTCCCGGGAAAGCCTCTGCTAACACCCTGCAGAGCGCTGTGCCCAATATACAGAAACGTCTTGCGGTATCTCCTACAGGGAAAGTGCCAGGAGGAATTGTGGAGCTTGGTCTCAGTGTCTCTGAGAATTGCTCTGATTATCCGTGTGACCTCTTTGCTAAGACTCTCCAGAGAGACGTCCTCAAAACCAACACACATCTTGACATATCTCCCACACTGACTGCAGAGTATCCAGGAATGGCATTCAAGGAGCCAGGAACTTTTCTGCCCACACTCTCCGGGGACAGTTCCTTAAAACCAATATACATCCTGCTATATCTCCCACATGGAAAGAACCAGGAGGGAGAAGTGAGGATTATGCTTAGACTTTCTCAGAACTGCTTCAACTCAACTAGATATCTTTGTGCTGTAAATCTCCCAACAGCCAAACGCAAAAGCAGCAAACATCTCGCTGTATGTCCCACATCCAAAGTGCCAAGAGAGTAATGTAGAGCTTGCTAACCCTCTCTTTGAGTACTGTTTTCAGTGTCCCGGTTACCTCTTTGCTAACATTCTCTTCAGAGCTGCAGTGAAACCAGGAACCACGTGGAGAAGGCACCCACACTGAAAATGACTGGAAGGAACGTTGGGGCTTCTTCTCAGTGTCTCTGACATAGGGTTTCACTGTCCCGGGAAAGCCTCTGCTAACACCCTGCAGAGCACAGCGCCCAATATACAGAAACGTCTTGCAGTATCTCCTACAGGGAAAGTGCCAGGAGGAATTGTGGAGCTTGTTCTCAGTGTCTCTGAGAATTGCTCTGATTATCCCTGTGACCTCTTTGCTAAGACTCTCCGGAGAGACGTCCTCAAAACCAACACACATCTTGACATATCTCCCACACTGACCGCAGAGTATCCAGGAACGGCATTCAAGGAGCCAGGAACTTTTCTGCCCACACTCTCCGGGGACAGTTCCTTAAAACCAATATACATCCTGCTATATCTCCCACATGGAAAGAACCAGGAGGGAGAAGTGAGGATTATGCTTAGACTTTCTCAGAACTGCTTCAACTCAACTAGATATCTTTGTGCTGTAAATCTCCCAACAGCCAAACGCAAAAGCAGCAAACATGTCGCTGTATGTCCCACATCGTAAGTGCCAAGAGAGAGCTTGCTCTCCCTGTCTTTGAGTACTGTTTTCACTGTCCCGGTTACCTCTTTGCTAACATTCTCTTCAGAGCTGCAGTGAAACCAGGAACCACGTGGAGAAGGCACCCACACTGAAAGTGCCTGGAAGGAACATTGGGGCTTCTTCTCAGTGTCTCTGACATAGGGTTTCACTGTCCCGGGAAAGCCTCTGCTAACACCCTGCAGAGCGCTGTGCCCAATATACAGAAACGTCTTGCAGTATCTCCTACAGGGAAAGTGCCAGGAGGAATTGTGGAGCTTGGTCTCAGTGTCTCTGAGAATTGCTCTGATTATCCGTGTGACCTCTTTGCTAAGACTCTCCAGAGAGCCGTCCTCAAAACCAACACACATCTTGACATATCTCCCTCATTGATCGCAGTGTCTCCAGGAACGGCATTCAAGGAGCCAGGAACTTTTCTCACTACACTGTCCATTGAGTTGTCCTCAAAACCAATATACATCCTGCTATATCTCCCACATGGAAAGTGCTTGGCGGGAGAAGTGGGGATTATGTTTAGACTTTCTCGGAACTGCTTCAAATCAACTAGATATCTTTGTGCTGTAAATCTCCCAACAGCCAAACGCAAAAGCAGCAAACATCTCGCTGTATGTCCCACATCCAAAGTGCCAAGAGAGAGCTTGCTCTCCCTGTCTTTGAGTACTGTTTTCACTGTCCCGGTTACCTCTTTGCTAACATTCTCTTCAGAGCTGCAGTGAAACCAGGAACCACGTGGAGAAGGCACCCACACTGAAAGTGCCTGGAAGGAACATTGGGGCTTCTTCTCAGTGTCTCTGACATAGGGTTTCACTGTCCCGGGAAAGCCTCTGCTAACACCCTGCAGAGCGCTGTGCCCAATATACAGAAACGTCTTGCAGTATCTCCTACAGGGAAAGTGCCAGGAGGAATTGTGGAGCTTGTTCTCAGTGTCTCTGAGAATTGCTCTGATTATCCGTGTGACCTCTTTGCTAAGACTCTCCAGAGAGACGTCCTCAAAACCAACACACATCTTGACATATCTCCCACATTGATCGCAGTGTCTCCAGGAACGGCATTCAAGGAGCCAGGAACTTTTCTCCCTACACTGTCCATTGAGTTGTCCTCAAAACCAATATACATCCTGCTATATCTCCCACATGGAAAGTGCTTGGCGGGAGAAGTGGGGATTATGTTTAGACTTTCTCAGAACTGCTTCAACTCAACTAGATATCTTTGTGCTGTAAATCTCCCAACAGCCAAATCAAAAGCAGCAAACATCTCGCTGTATGTCCCACATCCAAAGTGCCAAGAGAGTAATGTAGAGCTTGCTAACCCTCTCTTTGAGTACTGTTTTCAGTGTCCCGGTTACCTCTTTGCTAACATTCTCTTCAGAGCTGCAGTGAAACCAGGAACCACGTGGAGAAGGCACCCACACTGAAAAGACTGGAAGGAACGTTGGGGCTTCTTCTCAGTGTCTCTGACATAGGGTTTCACTGTCCCGGGAAAGCCTCTGCTAACACCCTGCAGAGCACAGCGCCCAATATACAGAAACGTCTTGCAGTATCTCCTACAGGGAAAGTGCCAGGAGGAATTGTGGAGCTTGTTCTCAGTGTCTCTGAGAATTGCTCTGATTATCCGTGTGACCTCTTTGCTAAGACTCTCCAGAGAGACGTCCTCAAAACCAACACACATCTTGACATATCTCCCTCATTGATCGCAGTGTCTCCAGGAATGGCATTCAAGGAGCCAGGAACTTTTCTCCCTACACTGTCCATTGAGTTGTCCTCAAAACCAATATACATCCTGCTATATCTCCCACATGGAAAGTGCTTGGCGGGAGAAGTGGGGATTATGTTTAGACTTTCTCGGAACTGCTTCAAATCAACTAGATATCTTTGTGCTGTAAATCTCCCAACAGCCAAATCAAAAGCAGCAAACATCTCGCTGTATGTCCCACGTCCAAAGTGCCAAGAGAGTAATGTAGAGCTTGCTAACCCTCTCCTTGAGTACTGTTTTCAGTGTCCCGGTTACCTCTTTGCTAACATTCTCTTCAGAGCTGCAGTGAAACCAGGAACCACGTGGAGAAGGCACCCACACTGAAAGTGCCTGGAAGGAACATTGGGGCTTCTTCTCAGTGTCTCTGACATAGGGTTTCACTGTCCCGGGAAAGCCTCTGCTAACACCCTGCAGAGCGCTGTGCCCAATATACAGAAACGTCTTGCAGTATCTCCTACAGGGAAAGTGCCAGGAGGAATTGTGGAGCTTGGTCTCAGTGTCTCTGAGAATTGCTCTGATTATCCGTGTGACCTCTTTGCTAAGACTCTCCAGAGAGACGTCCTCAAAACCAACACACATCTTGACATATCTCCCTCATTGATCGCAGTGTCTCCAGGAACGGCATTCAAGGAGCCAGGAACTTTTCTCCCTACACTGTCCATTGAGTTGTCCTCAAAACCAATATACATCCTGCTATATCTCCCACATGGAAAGTGCTTGGCGGGAGAAGTGGGGATTATGTTTAGACTTTCTCGGAACTGCTTCAAATCAACTAGATATCTTTGTGCTGTAAATCTCCCAACAGCCAAACGCAAAAGCAGCAAACATCTCGCTGTATGTCCCACATCCAAAGTGCCAAGAGAGAGCTTGCTCTCCCTGTCTTTGAGTACTGTTTTCACTGTCCCGGTTACCTCTTTGCTAACATTCTCTTCAGAGCTGCAGTGAAACCAGGAACCACGTGGAGAAGGCACCCACACTGAAAGTGCCTGGAAGGAACATTGGGGCTTCTTCTCAGTGTCTCTGACATAGGGTTTCACTGTCCCGGGAAAGCCTCTGCTAACACCCTGCAGAGCGCTGTGCCCAATATACAGAAACGTCTTGCAGTATCTCCTACAGGGAAAGTGCCAGGAGGAATTGTGGAGCTTGTTCTCAGTGTCTCTGAGAATTGCTCTGATTATCCGTGTGACCTCTTTGCTAAGACTCTCCAGAGAGCCGTCCTCAAAACCAACACACATCTTGACATATCTCCCTCATTGATCGCAGTGTCTCCAGGAACGGCATTCAAGGAGCCAGGAACTTTTCTCCCTACACTGTCCATTGAGTTGTCCTCAAAACCAATATACATCCTGCTATATCTCCCACATGGAAAGTGCCAGGAGGGAGAAGTGGGGATTATGTTTAGACTTTCTCAGAACTGCTTCAAATCAACTAGATATCTTTGTGCTGTAAATCTCCCAACAGCCAAATCAAAAGCAGCAAACATCTCGCTGTATGTCCCACATCCAAAGTGCCAAGAGAGTAATGTAGAGCTTGCTAACCCTCTCTTTGAGTACTGTTTTCAGTGTCCCGGTTACCTCTTTGCTAACATTCTCTTCAGAGCTGCAGTGAAACCAGGAACCACGTGGAGAAGGCACCCACACTGAAAATGACTGGAAGGAACGTTGGGGCTTCTTCTCAGTGTCTCTGACATAGGGTTTCACTGTCCCGGGAAAGCCTCTGCTAACACCCTGCAGAGCACAGCGCCCAATATACAGAAACGTCTTGCAGTATCTCCTACAGGGAAAGTGCCAGGAGGAATTGTGGAGCTTGTTCTCAGTGTCTCTGAGAATTGCTCTGATTATCCCTGTGACCTCTTTGCTAAGACTCTCCGGAGAGACGTCCTCAAAACCAACACACATCTTGACATATCTCCCACACTGACCGCAGAGTATCCAGGAACGGCATTCAAGGAGCCAGGAACTTTTCTGCCCACACTCTCCGGGGACAGTTCCTTAAAACCAATATACATCCTGCTATATCTCCCACATGGAAAGAACCAGGAGGGAGAAGTGAGGATTATGCTTAGACTTTCTCAGAACTGCTTCAACTCAACTAGATATCTTTGTGCTGTAAATCTCCCAACAGCCAAACGCAAAAGCAGCAAACATGTCGCTGTATGTCCCACATCGTAAGTGCCAAGAGAGAGCTTGCTCTCCCTGTCTTTGAGTACTGTTTTCACTGTCCCGGTTACCTCTTTGCTAACATTCTCTTCAGAGCTGCAGTGAAACCAGGAACCACGTGGAGAAGGCACCCACACTGAAAGTGCCTGGAAGGAACATTGGGGCTTCTTCTCAGTGTCTCTGACATAGGGTTTCACTGTCCCGGGAAAGCCTCTGCTAACACCCTGCAGAGCGCTGTGCCCAATATACAGAAACGTCTTGCAGTATCTCCTACAGGGAAAGTGCCAGGAGGAATTGTGGAGCTTGGTCTCAGTGTCTCTGAGAATTGCTCTGATTATCCGTGTGACCTCTTTGCTAAGACTCTCCAGAGAGCCGTCCTCAAAACCAACACACATCTTGACATATCTCCCTCATTGATCGCAGTGTCTCCAGGAACGGCATTCAAGGAGCCAGGAACTTTTCTCACTACACTGTCCATTGAGTTGTCCTCAAAACCAATATACATCCTGCTATATCTCCCACATGGAAAGTGCTTGGCGGGAGAAGTGGGGATTATGTTTAGACTTTCTCGGAACTGCTTCAAATCAACTAGATATCTTTGTGCTGTAAATCTCCCAACAGCCAAACGCAAAAGCAGCAAACATCTCGCTGTATGTCCCACATCCAAAGTGCCAAGAGAGAGCTTGCTCTCCCTGTCTTTGAGTACTGTTTTCACTGTCCCGGTTACCTCTTTGCTAACATTCTCTTCAGAGCTGCAGTGAAACCAGGAACCACGTGGAGAAGGCACCCACACTGAAAGTGCCTGGAAGGAACATTGGGGCTTCTTCTCAGTGTCTCTGACATAGGGTTTCACTGTCCCGGGAAAGCCTCTGCTAACACCCTGCAGAGCGCTGTGCCCAATATACAGAAACGTCTTGCAGTATCTCCTACAGGGAAAGTGCCAGGAGGAATTGTGGAGCTTGTTCTCAGTGTCTCTGAGAATTGCTCTGATTATCCGTGTGACCTCTTTGCTAAGACTCTCCAGAGAGACGTCCTCAAAACCAACACACATCTTGACATATCTCCCACATTGATCGCAGTGTCTCCAGGAACGGCATTCAAGGAGCCAGGAACTTTTCTCCCTACACTGTCCATTGAGTTGTCCTCAAAACCAATATACATCCTGCTATATCTCCCACATGGAAAGTGCTTGGCGGGAGAAGTGGGGATTATGTTTAGACTTTCTCAGAACTGCTTCAACTCAACTAGATATCTTTGTGCTGTAAATCTCCCAACAGCCAAATCAAAAGCAGCAAACATCTCGCTGTATGTCCCACATCCAAAGTGCCAAGAGAGTAATGTAGAGCTTGCTAACCCTCTCTTTGAGTACTGTTTTCAGTGTCCCGGTTACCTCTTTGCTAACATTCTCTTCAGAGCTGCAGTGAAACCAGGAACCACGTGGAGAAGGCACCCACACTGAAAAGACTGGAAGGAACGTTGGGGCTTCTTCTCAGTGTCTCTGACATAGGGTTTCACTGTCCCGGGAAAGCCTCTGCTAACACCCTGCAGAGCACAGCGCCCAATATACAGAAACGTCTTGCAGTATCTCCTACAGGGAAAGTGCCAGGAGGAATTGTGGAGCTTGTTCTCAGTGTCTCTGAGAATTGCTCTGATTATCCGTGTGACCTCTTTGCTAAGACTCTCCAGAGAGACGTCCTCAAAACCAACACACATCTTGACATATCTCCCTCATTGATCGCAGTGTCTCCAGGAATGGCATTCAAGGAGCCAGGAACTTTTCTCCCTACACTGTCCATTGAGTTGTCCTCAAAACCAATATACATCCTGCTATATCTCCCACATGGAAAGTGCTTGGCGGGAGAAGTGGGGATTATGTTTAGACTTTCTCGGAACTGCTTCAAATCAACTAGATATCTTTGTGCTGTAAATCTCCCAACAGCCAAATCAAAAGCAGCAAACATCTCGCTGTATGTCCCACGTCCAAAGTGCCAAGAGAGTAATGTAGAGCTTGCTAACCCTCTCCTTGAGTACTGTTTTCAGTGTCCCGGTTACCTCTTTGCTAACATTCTCTTCAGAGCTGCAGTGAAACCAGGAACCACGTGGAGAAGGCACCCACACTGAAAGTGCCTGGAAGGAACATTGGGGCTTCTTCTCAGTGTCTCTGACATAGGGTTTCACTGTCCCGGGAAAGCCTCTGCTAACACCCTGCAGAGCGCTGTGCCCAATATACAGAAACGTCTTGCAGTATCTCCTACAGGGAAAGTGCCAGGAGGAATTGTGGAGCTTGGTCTCAGTGTCTCTGAGAATTGCTCTGATTATCCGTGTGACCTCTTTGCTAAGACTCTCCAGAGAGACGTCCTCAAAACCAACACACATCTTGACATATCTCCCTCATTGATCGCAGTGTCTCCAGGAACGGCATTCAAGGAGCCAGGAACTTTTCTCCCTACACTGTCCATTGAGTTGTCCTCAAAACCAATATACATCCTGCTATATCTCCCACATGGAAAGTGCTTGGCGGGAGAAGTGGGGATTATGTTTAGACTTTCTCGGAACTGCTTCAAATCAACTAGATATCTTTGTGCTGTAAATCTCCCAACAGCCAAACGCAAAAGCAGCAAACATCTCGCTGTATGTCCCACATCCAAAGTGCCAAGAGAGAGCTTGCTCTCCCTGTCTTTGAGTACTGTTTTCACTGTCCCGGTTACCTCTTTGCTAACATTCTCTTCAGAGCTGCAGTGAAACCAGGAACCACGTGGAGAAGGCACCCACACTGAAAGTGCCTGGAAGGAACATTGGGGCTTCTTCTCAGTGTCTCTGACATAGGGTTTCACTGTCCCGGGAAAGCCTCTGCTAACACCCTGCAGAGCGCTGTGCCCAATATACAGAAACGTCTTGCAGTATCTCCTACAGGGAAAGTGCCAGGAGGAATTGTGGAGCTTGTTCTCAGTGTCTCTGAGAATTGCTCTGATTATCCGTGTGACCTCTTTGCTAAGACTCTCCAGAGAGCCGTCCTCAAAACCAACACACATCTTGACATATCTCCCTCATTGATCGCAGTGTCTCCAGGAACGGCATTCAAGGAGCCAGGAACTTTTCTCCCTACACTGTCCATTGAGTTGTCCTCAAAACCAATATACATCCTGCTATATCTCCCACATGGAAAGTGCCAGGAGGGAGAAGTGGGGATTATGTTTAGACTTTCTCAGAACTGCTTCAAATCAACTAGATATCTTTGTGCTGTAAATCTCCCAACAGCCAAATCAAAAGCAGCAAACATCTCGCTGTATGTCCCACATCCAAAGTGCCAAGAGAGTAATGTAGAGCTTGCTAACCCTCTCTTTGAGTACTGTTTTCAGTGTCCCGGTTACCTCTTTGCTAACATTCTCTTCAGAGCTGCAGTGAAACCAGGAACCACGTGGAGAAGGCACCCACACTGAAAATGACTGGAAGGAACGTTGGGGCTTCTTCTCAGTGTCTCTGACATAGGGTTTCACTGTCCCGGGAAAGCCTCTGCTAACACCCTGCAGAGCACAGCGCCCAATATACAGAAACGTCTTGCAGTATCTCCTACAGGGAAAGTGCCAGGAGGAATTGTGGAGCTTGTTCTCAGTGTCTCTGAGAATTGCTCTGATTATCCCTGTGACCTCTTTGCTAAGACTCTCCGGAGAGACGTCCTCAAAACCAACACACATCTTGACATATCTCCCACACTGACCGCAGAGTATCCAGGAACGGCATTCAAGGAGCCAGGAACTTTTCTGCCCACACTCTCCGGGGACAGTTCCTTAAAACCAATATACATCCTGCTATATCTCCCACATGGAAAGAACCAGGAGGGAGAAGTGAGGATTATGCTTAGACTTTCTCAGAACTGCTTCAACTCAACTAGATATCTTTGTGCTGTAAATCTCCCAACAGCCAAACGCAAAAGCAGCAAACATCTCGCTGTATGTCCCACGTCGTAAGTGCCAAGAGAGAGCTTGCTCTCCCTGTCTTTGAGTACTGTTTTCACTGTCCCGGTTACCTCTTTGCTAACATTCTCTTCAGAGCTGCAGTGAAACCAGGAACCACGTGGAGAAGGCACCCACACTGAAAGTGCCTGGAAGGAACATTGGGGCTTCTTCTCAGTGTCTCTGACATAGGGTTTCACTGTCCCGGGAAAGCCTCTGCTAACACCCTGCAGAGCGCTGTGCCCAATATACAGAAACGTCTTGCAGTATCTCCTACAGGGAAAGTGCCAGGAGGAATTGTGGAGCTTGGTCTCAGTGTCTCTGAGAATTGCTCTGATTATCCGTGTGACCTCTTTGCTAAGACTCTCCAGAGAGACGTCCTCAAAACCAACCCACATCTTGACATATCTCCCTCATTGATCGCAGTGTCTCCAGGAACGGCATTCAAGGAGCCAGGAACTTTTCTCCCTACACTGTCCATTGAGTTGTCCTCAAAACCAATATACATCCTGCTATATCTCCCACATGGAAAGTGCTTGGCGGGAGAAGTGGGGATTATGTTTAGACTTTCTCGGAACTGCTTCAAATCAACTAGATATCTTTGTGCTGTAAATCTCCCAACAGCCAAACGCAAAAGCAGCAAACATCTCGCTGTATGTCCCACATCCAAAGTGCCAAGAGAGAGCTTGCTCTCCCTGTCTTTGAGTACTGTTTTCACTGTCCCGGTTACCTCTTTGCTAACATTCTCTTCAGAGCTGCAGTGAAACCAGGAACCACGTGGAGAAGGCACCCACACTGAAAGTGCCTGGAAGGAACATTGGGGCTTCTTCTCAGTGTCTCTGACATAGGGTTTCACTGTCCCGGGAAAGCCTCTGCTAACACCCTGCAGAGCGCTGTGCCCAATATACAGAAACGTCTTGCAGTATCTCCTACAGGGAAAGTGCCAGGAGGAATTGTGGAGCTTGGTCTCAGTGTCTCTGAGAATTGCTCTGATTATCCGTGTGACCTCTTTGCTAAGACTCTCCAGAGAGCCGTCCTCAAAACCAACACACATCTTGACATATCTCCCTCATTGATCGCAGTGTCTCCAGGAACGGCATTCAAGGAGCCAGGAACTTTTCTCCCTACACTGTCCATTGAGTTGTCCTCAAAACCAATATACATCCTGCTATATCTCCCACATGGAAAGTGCCAGGAGGGAGAAGTGGGGATTATGTTTAGACTTTCTCAGAACTGCTTCAAATCAACTAGATATCTTTGTGCTGTAAATCTCCCAACAGCCAAATCAAAAGCAGCAAACATCTCGCTGTATGTCCCACATCCAAAGTGCCAAGAGAGTAATGTAGAGCTTGCTAACCCTCTCTTTGAGTACTGTTTTCAGTGTCCCGGTTACCTCTTTGCTAACATTCTCTTCAGAGCTGCAGTGAAACCAGGAACCACGTGGAGAAGGCACCCACACTGAAAATGACTGGAAGGAACGTTGGGGCTTCTTCTCAGTGTCTCTGACATAGGGTTTCACTGTCCCGGGAAAGCCTCTGCTAACACCCTGCAGAGCACAGCGCCCAATATACAGAAACGTCTTGCAGTATCTCCTACAGGGAAAGTGCCAGGAGGAATTGTGGAGCTTGTTCTCAGTGTCTCTGAGAATTGCTCTGATTATCCCTGTGACCTCTTTGCTAAGACTCTCCGGAGAGACGTCCTCAAAACCAACACACATCTTGACATATCTCCCACACTGACCGCAGAGTATCCAGGAACGGCATTCAAGGAGCCAGGAACTTTTCTGCCCACACTCTCCGGGGACAGTTCCTTAAAACCAATATACATCCTGCTATATCTCCCACATGGAAAGAACCAGGAGGGAGAAGTGAGGATTATGCTTAGACTTTCTCAGAACTGCTTCAACTCAACTAGATATCTTTGTGCTGTAAATCTCCCAACAGCCAAACGCAAAAGCAGCAAACATCTCGCTGTATGTCCCACGTCGTAAGTGCCAAGAGAGAGCTTGCTCTCCCTGTCTTTGAGTACTGTTTTCACTGTCCCGGTTACCTCTTTGCTAACATTCTCTTCAGAGCTGCAGTGAAACCAGGAACCACGTGGAGAAGGCACCCACACTGAAAGTGCCTGGAAGGAACATTGGGGCTTCTTCTCAGTGTCTCTGACATAGGGTTTCACTGTCCCGGGAAAGCCTCTGCTAACACCCTGCAGAGCGCTGTGCCCAATATACAGAAACGTCTTGCAGTATCTCCTACAGGGAAAGTGCCAGGAGGAATTGTGGAGCTTGGTCTCAGTGTCTCTGAGAATTGCTCTGATTATCCGTGTGACCTCTTTGCTAAGACTCTCCAGAGAGCCGTCCTCAAAACCAACACACATCTTGACATATCTCCCTCATTGATCGCAGTGTCTCCAGGAACGGCATTCAAGGAGCCAGGAACTTTTCTCCCTACACTGTCCATTGAGTTGTCCTCAAAACCAATATACATCCTGCTATATCTCCCACATGGAAAGTGCTTGGCGGGAGAAGTGGGGATTATGTTTAGACTTTCTCGGAACTGCTTCAAATCAACTAGATATCTTTGTGCTGTAAATCTCCCAACAGCCAAACGCAAAAGCAGCAAACATCTCGCTGTATGTCCCACATCCAAAGTGCCAAGAGAGAGCTTGCTCTCCCTGTCTTTGAGTACTGTTTTCACTGTCCCGGTTACCTCTTTGCTAACATTCTCTTCAGAGCTGCAGTGAAACCAGGAACCACGTGGAGAAGGCACCCACACTGAAAGTGCCTGGAAGGAACATTGGGGCTTCTTCTCAGTGTCTCTGACATAGGGTTTCACTGTCCCGGGAAAGCCTCTGCTAACACCCTGCAGAGCGCTGTGCCCAATATACAGAAACGTCTTGCAGTATCTCCTACAGGGAAAGTGCCAGGAGGAATTGTGGAGCTTGTTCTCAGTGTCTCTGAGAATTGCTCTGATTATCCGTGTGACCTCTTTGCTAAGACTCTCCAGAGAGCCGTCCTCAAAACCAACACACATCTTGACATATATCCCTCATTGATCGCAGTGTCTCCAGGAACGGCATTCAAGGAGCCAGGAACTTTTCTCCCTACACTGTCCATTGAGTTGTCCTCAAAACCAATATACATCCTGCTATATCTCCCACATGGAAAGTGCCAGGAGGGAGAAGTGGGGATTATGTTTAGACTTTCTCAGAACTGCTTCAAATCAACTAGATATCTTTGTGCTGTAAATCTCCCAACAGCCAAATCAAAAGCAGCAAACATCTCGCTGTATGTCCCACATCCAAAGTGCCAAGAGAGTAATGTAGAGCTTGCTAACCCTCTCTTTGAGTACTGTTTTCAGTGTCCCGGTTACCTCTTTGCTAACATTCTCTTCAGAGCTGCAGTGAAACCAGGAACCACGTGGAGAAGGCACCCACACTGAAAATGACTGGAAGGAACGTTGGGGCTTCTTCTCAGTGTCTCTGACATAGGGTTTCACTGTCCCGGGAAAGCCTCTGCTAACACCCTGCAGAGCACAGCGCCCAATATACAGAAACGTCTTGCAGTATCTCCTACAGGGAAAGTGCCAGGAGGAATTGTGGAGCTTGGTCTCAGTGTCTCTGAGAATTGCTCTGATTATCCGTGTGACCTCTTTGCTAAGACTCTCCAGAGAGACGTCCTCAAAACCAACACACATCTTGACATATCTCCCTCATTGATCGCAGTGTCTCCAGGAATGGCATTCAAGGAGCCAGGAACTTTTCTCCCTACACTGTCCATTGAGTTGTCCTCAAAACCAATATACATCCTGCTATATCTCCCACATGGAAAGTGCTTGGCGGGAGAAGTGGGGATTATGTTTAGACTTTCTCGGAACTGCTTCAAATCAACTAGATATCTTTGTGCTGTAAATCTCCCAACAGCCAAATCAAAAGCAGCAAACATCTCGCTGTATGTCCCACATCCAAAGTGCCAAGAGAGTAATGTAGAGCTTGCTAACCCTCTCCTTGAGTACTGTTTTCAGTGTCCCGGTTACCTCTTTGCTAACATTCTCTTCAGAGCTGCAGTGAAACCAGGAACCACGTGGAGAAGGCATCCACACTGAAAATGACTGGAAGGAACGTTGGGGCTTCTTCTCAGTGTCTCTGACATAGGGTTTCACTGTCCCGGGAAAGCCTCTGCTAACACCCTGCAGAGCGCTGTGCCCAATATACAGAAACGTCTTGCGGTATCTCCTACAGGGAAAGTGCCAGGAGGAATTGTGGAGCTTGGTCTCAGTGTCTCTGAGAATTGCTCTGATTATCCGTGTGACCTCTTTGCTAAGACTCTCCAGAGAGACGTCCTCAAAACCAACACACATCTTGACATATCTCCCACACTGACTGCAGAGTATCCAGGAACGGCATTCAAGGAGCCAGGAACTTTTCTGCCCACACTCTCCGGGGACAGTTCCTTAAAACCAATATACATCCTGCTATATCTCCCACATGGAAAGAACCAGGAGGGAGAAGTGAGGATTATGCTTAGACTTTCTCAGAACTGCTTCAACTCAACTAGATATCTTTGTGCTGTAAATCTCCCAACAGCCAAACGCAAAAGCAGCAAACATCTCGCTGTATGTCCCACATCCAAAGTGCCAAGAAAGTACTGTAGAGCTTGCTCTCCCTGTCTTTGAGTACTGTTTTCACTGTCCCGGTTACCTCTTTGCTAACATTCTCTTCAGAGCTGCAGTGAAACCAGGAACCACGTGGAGAAGGCACCCACACTGAAAGTGCCTGGAAGGAACATTGGGGCTTCTTCTCAGTGTCTCTGACATAGGGTTTCACTGTCCCAGGAAAGCCTCTGCTAACACCCTGCAGAGCACAGCGCCCAATATACAGAAACGTCTTGCAGTATCTCCTACAGGGAAAGTGCCAGGAGGAATTGTGGAGCTTGTTCTCAGTGTCTCTGAGAATTGCTCTGATTATCCGTGTGACCTCTTTGCTAAGACTCTCCAGAGAGCCGTCCTCAAAACCAACACACATCTTGACATATCTCCCTCATTGATCGCAGTGTCTCCAGGAACGGCATTCAAGGAGCCAGGAACTTTTCTCCCTACACTGTCCATTGAGTTGTCCTCAAAACCAATATACATCCTGCTATATCTCCCACATGGAAAGTGCTTGGCGGGAGAAGTGGGGATTATGTTTAGACTTTCTCGGAACTGCTTCAAATCAACTAGATAGCTTTGTGCTGTAAATCTCAAAACAGCCAAACGCAAAAGCAGCAAACATCTCGCTGTATGTTCCACATCCAAAGTGCCAAGAGAGTACTGTAGAGCTTGCTCTCCCTCTCTTTGAGTACTGTTTTCACTGTCCCGGTTACCTCTTTGCTAACATTCTCTTCAGAGCTGCAGTGAAACCAGGAACCACGTGGAGAAGGCACCCACACTGAAAGTGCCTGGAAGGAACATTGGGGCTTCTTCTCAGTGTCTCTGACATAGGGTTTCACTGTCCCGGGAAAGTCTCTGCTAACACCCTGCAGAGCACAGCGCCCAATATACAGAAACGTCTTGCAGTATCTCCTACAGGGAAAGTGCCAGGAGGAATTGTGGAGCTTGGTCTCAGTGTCTCTGAGAATTGCTCTGATTATCCGTGTGACCTCTTTGCTAAGACTCTCCGGAGAGACGTCCTCAAAACCAACACACATCTTGACATATCTCCCACACTGACCGCAGAGTATCCAGGAACGGCATTCAAGGAGCCAGGAACTTTTCTGCCCACACTCTCCGGGGACAGTTCCTTAAAACCAATATACATCCTGCTACATCTCCCACATGGAAATTGCCAGGAGGGAAAAGTGGGGATTATGCTTAGACTTTCTCAGAACTGCTTCAACTCAACTAGATATCTTTGTGCTGTAAATCTCCCAACAGCCAAACGCAAAAGCAGCAAACATGTCGCTGTATGTCCCACATCCAAAGTGCCAAGAGAGAGCTTGCTCTCCCTGTCTTTGAGTACTGTTTTCACTGTCCCGGTTACCTCTTTGCTAACATTCTCTTCAGAGCTGCAGTGAAACCAGGAACCACGTGGAGAAGGCACCCACACTGAAAGTGCCTGGAAGGAACATTGGGGCTTCTTCTCAGTGTCTCTGACATAGGGTTTCACTGTCCCGGGAAAGCCTCTGCTAACACCCTGCAGAGCGCTGTGCCCAATATACAGAAACGTCTTGCAGTATCTCCTACAGGGAAAGTGCCAGGAGGAATTGTGGAGCTTGTTCTCAGTGTCTCTGAGAATTGCTCTGATTATCCGTGTGACCTCTTTGCTAAGACTCTCCAGAGAGACGTCCTCAAAACCAACACACATCTTGACATATCTCCCTCATTGATCGCAGTGTCTCCAGGAACGGCATTCAAGGAGCCAGGAACTTTTCTCCCTACACTGTCCATTGAGTTGTCCTCAAAACCAATATACATCCTGCTATATCTCCCACATGGAAAGTGCCAGGAGGGAGAAGTGGGGATTATGTTTAGACTTTCTCAGAACTGCTTCAAATCAACTAGATATCTTTGTGCTGTAAATCTCCCAACAGCCAAATCAAAAGCAGCAAACATCTCACTGTATGTCCCACATCCAAAGTGCCAAGAGAGTAATGTAGAGCTTGCTAACCCTCTCTTTGAGTACTGTTTTCAGTGTCCCGGTTACCTCTTTGCTAACATTCTCTTCAGAGCTGCAGTGAAACCAGGAACCACGTGGAGAAGGCACCCACACTGAAAATGACTGGAAGGAACGTTGGGGCTTCTTCTCAGTGTCTCTGACATAGGGTTTCACTGTCCCGGGAAAGCCTCTGCTAACACCCTGCAGAGCACAGCGCCCAATATACAGAAACGTCTTGCAGTATCTCCTACAGGGAAAGTGCCAGGAGGAATTGTGGAGCTTGTTCTCAGTGTCTCTGAGAATTGCTCTGATTATCCCTGTGACCTCTTTGCTAAGACTCTCCGGAGAGACGTCCTCAAAACCAACACACATCTTGACATATCTCCCACACTGACCGCAGAGTATCCAGGAACGGCATTCAAGGAGCCAGGAACTTTTCTGCCCACACTCTCCGGGGACAGTTCCTTAAAACCAATATACATCCTGCTATATCTCCCACATGGAAAGAACCAGGAGGGAGAAGTGAGGATTATGCTTAGACTTTCTCAGAACTGCTTCAACTCAACTAGATATCTTTGTGCTGTAAATCTCCCAACAGCCAAACGCAAAAGCAGCAAACATGTCGCTGTATGTCCCACGTCGTAAGTGCCAAGAGAGAGCTTGCTCTCCCTGTCTTTGAGTACTGTTTTCACTGTCCCGGTTACCTCTTTGCTAACATTCTCTTCAGAGCTGCAGTGAAACCAGGAACCACGTGGAGAAGGCACCCACACTGAAAGTGCCTGGAAGGAACATTGGGGCTTCTTCTCAGTGTCTCTGACATAGGGTTTCACTGTCCCGGGAAAGCCTCTGCTAACACCCTGCAGAGCGCTGTGCCCAATATACAGAAACGTCTTGCAGTATCTCCTACAGGGAAAGTGCCAGGAGGAATTGTGGAGCTTGGTCTCAGTGTCTCTGAGAATTGCTCTGATTATCCGTGTGACCTCTTTGCTAAGACTCTCCAGAGAGCCGTCCTCAAAACCAACACACATCTTGACATATCTCCCTCATTGATCGCAGTGTCTCCAGGAACGGCATTCAAGGAGCCAGGAACTTTTCTCCCTACACTGTCCATTGAGTTGTCCTCAAAACCAATATACATCCTGCTATATCTCCCACATGGAAAGTGCTTGGCGGGAGAAGTGGGGATTATGTTTAGACTTTCTCGGAACTGCTTCAAATCAACTAGATATCTTTGTGCTGTAAATCTCCCAACAGCCAAACGCAAAAGCAGCAAACATCTCGCTGTATGTCCCACATCCAAAGTGCCAAGAGAGAGCTTGCTCTCCCTGTCTTTGAGTACTGTTTTCACTGTCCCGGTTACCTCTTTGCTAACATTCTCTTCAGAGCTGCAGTGAAACCAGGAACCACGTGGAGAAGGCACCCACACTGAAAGTGCCTGGAAGGAACATTGGGGCTTCTTCTCAGTGTCTCTGACATAGGGTTTCACTGTCCCGGGAAAGCCTCTGCTAACACCCTGCAGAGCGCTGTGCCCAATATACAGAAACGTCTTGCAGTATCTCCTACAGGGAAAGTGCCAGGAGGAATTGTGGAGCTTGTTCTCAGTGTCTCTGAGAATTGCTCTGATTATCCGTGTGACCTCTTTGCTAAGACTCTCCAGAGAGCCGTCCTCAAAACCAACACACATCTTGACATATCTCCCTCATTGATCGCAGTGTCTCCAGGAACGGCATTCAAGGAGCCAGGAACTTTTCTCCCTACACTGTCCATTGAGTTGTCCTCAAAACCAATATACATCCTGCTATATCTCCCACATGGAAAGTGCCAGGAGGGAGAAGTGGGGATTATGTTTAGACTTTCTCAGAACTGCTTCAAATCAACTAGATATCTTTGTGCTGTAAATCTCCCAACAGCCAAATCAAAAGCAGCAAACATCTCGCTGTATGTCCCACATCCAAAGTGCCAAGAGAGTAATGTAGAGCTTGCTAACCCTCTCTTTGAGTACTGTTTTCAGTGTCCCGGTTACCTCTTTGCTAACATTCTCTTCAGAGCTGCAGTGAAACCAGGAACCACGTGGAGAAGGCACCCACACTGAAAATGACTGGAAGGAACGTTGGGGCTTCTTCTCAGTGTCTCTGACATAGGGTTTCACTGTCCCGGGAAAGCCTCTGCTAACACCCTGCAGAGCACAGCGCCCAATATACAGAAACGTCTTGCAGTATCTCCTACAGGGAAAGTGCCAGGAGGAATTGTGGAGCTTGTTCTCAGTGTCTCTGAGAATTGCTCTGATTATCCGTGTGACCTCTTTGCTAAGACTCTCCAGAGAGACGTCCTCAAAACCAACACACATCTTGACATATCTCCCTCATTGATCGCAGTGTCTCCAGGAATGGCATTCAAGGAGCCAGGAACTTTTCTCCCTACACTGTCCATTGAGTTGTCCTCAAAACCAATATACATCCTGCTATATCTCCCACATGGAAAGTGCTTGGCGGGAGAAGTGGGGATTATGTTTAGACTTTCTCGGAACTGCTTCAAATCAACTAGATATCTTTGTGCTGTAAATCTCCCAACAGCCAAATCAAAAGCAGCAAACATCTCGCTGTATGTCCCACATCCAAAGTGCCAAGAGAGTAATGTAGAGCTTGCTAACCCTCTCCTTGAGTACTGTTTTCAGTGTCCCGGTTACCTCTTTGCTAACATTCTCTTCAGAGCTGCAGTGAAACCAGGAACCACGTGGAGAAGGCACCCACACTGAAAATGACTGGAAGGAACGTTGGGGCTTCTTCTCAGTGTCTCTGACATAGGGTTTCACTGTCCCGGGAAAGCCTCTGCTAACACCCTGCAGAGCGCTGTGCCCAATATACAGAAACGTCTTGCAGTATCTCCTACAGGGAAAGTGCCAGGAGGAATTGTGGAGCTTGGTCTCAGTGTCTCTGAGAATTGCTCTGATTATCCGTGTGACCTCTTTGCTAAGACTCTCCAGAGAGACGTCCTCAAAACCAACACACATCTTGACATATCTCCCACACTGACTGCAGAGTATCCAGGAACGGCATTCAAGGAGCCAGGAACTTTTCTGCCCACACTCTCCGGGGACAGTTCCTTAAAACCAATATACATCCTGCTATATCTCCCACATGGAAAGAACCAGGAGGGAGAAGTGAGGATTATGCTTAGACTTTCTCAGAACTGCTTCAACTCAACTAGATATCTTTGTGCTGTAAATCTCCCAACAGCCAAACGCAAAAGCAGCAAACATCTCGCTGTATGTCCCACATCCAAAGTGCCAAGAGAGAGCTTGCTCTCCCTGTCTTTGAGTACTGTTTTCACTGTCCCGGTTACCTCTTTGCTAACATTCTCTTCAGAGCTGCAGTGAAACCAGGAACCACGTGGAGAAGGCACCCACACTGAAAGTGCCTGGAAGGAACATTGGGGCTTCTTCTCAGTGTCTCTGACATAGGGTTTCACTGTCCCGGGAAAGCCTCTGCTAACACCCTGCAGAGCGCTGTGCCCAATATACAGAAACGTCTTGCAGTATCTCCTACAGGGAAAGTGCCAGGAGGAATTGTGGAGCTTGTTCTCAGTGTCTCTGAGAATTGCTCTGATTATCCGTGTGACCTCTTTGCTAAGACTCTCCAGAGAGACGTCCTCAAAACCAACACACATCTTGACATATCTCCCTCATTGATCGCAGTGTCTCCAGGAACGGCATTCAAGGAGCCAGGAACTTTTCTCCCTACACTGTCCATTGAGTTGTCCTCAAAACCAATATACATCCTGCTATATCTCCCACATGGAAAGTGCTTGGCGGGAGAAGTGGGGATTATGTTTAGACTTTCTCGGAACTGCTTCAAATCAACTAGATAGCTTTGTGCTGTAAATCTCCCAACAGCCAAACGCAAAAGCAGCAAACATCTCGCTGTATGTCCCATATCCAAAGTGCCAAGAGAGTAATGTAGAGCTTGCTCTCCCTGTCTTTGAGTACTGTTTTCACTGTCCCGGTTACCTCTTTGCTAACATTCTCTTCAGAGCTGCAGTGAAACCAGGAACCACGTGGAGAAGGCACCCACACTGAAAGTGCCTGGAAGGAACACTGGGGCTTCTTCTCAGTGTCTCTGATGTCGGGTTTCACTGTCCCGGGAAAGCCTCTGCTAACACCCTGCAGAGCGCTGTGCCCAATATACAGAAACGTCTTGCAGTATCTCCTACAGGGAAAGTGCCAGGAGGAATTGTGGAGCTTGTTCTCAGTGTCTCTGAGAATTGCTCTGATTATCCGTGTGACCTCTTTGCTAAGACTCTCCAGAGAGACGTCCTCAAAACCAACACACATCTTGACATATCTCCCTCATTGATCGCAGTGTCTCCAGGAATGGCATTCAAGGAGCCAGGAACTTTTCTCCCTACACTGTCCATTGAGTTGTCCTCAAAACCAATATACATCCTGCTATATCTCCCACATGGAAAGTGCTTGGCGGGAGAAGTGGGGATTATGTTTAGACTTTCTCGGAACTGCTTCAAATCAACTAGATATCTTTGTGCTGTAAATCTCCCAACAGCCAAATCAAAAGCAGCAAACATCTCGCTGTATGTCCCACATCCAAAGTGCCAAGAGAGTAATGTAGAGCTTGCTAACCCTCTCCTTGAGTACTGTTTTCACTGTCCCGGTTACCTCTTTGCTAACATTCTCTTCAGAGCTGCAGTGAAACCAGGAACCACGTGGAGAAGGCACCCACACTGAAAATGACTGGAAGGAACATTGGGGCTTCTTCTCAGTGTCTCTGACATAGGGTTTCACTGTCCCAGGAAAGCCTCTGCTAACACCCTGCAGAGCGCTGTGCCCAATATACAGAAACGTCTTGCAGTATCTCCTACAGGGAAAGTGCCAGGAGGAATTGTGGAGCTTGTTCTCAGTGTCTCTGAGAATTGCTCTGATTATCCGTGTGACCTCTTTGCTAAGACTCTCCAGAGAGACGTCCTCAAAACCAACACACATCTTGACATATCTCCCACGCTGACTGCAGAGTATCCAGGAATGGCATTCAAGGAGCCAGGAACTTTTCTGCCCACACTCTCCGGGGACAGTTCCTTAAAACCAATATACATCCTGCTATATCTCCCACATGGAAAGAACCAGGAGGGAGAAGTGAGGATTATGCTTAGACTTTCTCAGAACCGCTTCAACTCAACTAGATATCTTTGTGCTGTAAATCTCCCAACAGCCAAACGCAAAAGCAGCAAACATCTCGCTGTATGTCCCACATCCAAAGTGCCAAGAGAGTAATGTAGAGCTTGCTAACCCTCTCTTTGAGTACTGTTTTCACTGTCCCGGTTACCTCTTTGCTAACATTCTCTTCAGAGCTGCAGTGAAACCAGGAACCACGTGGAGAAGGCACCCACACTGAAAGTGCCTGGAAGGAACATTGGGGCTTCTTCTCAGTGTCTCTGACATAGGGTTTCACTGTCCCAGGAAAGCCTCTGCTAACACCCTGCAGAGCGCTGTGCCCAATATACAGAAACGTCTTGCAGTATCTCCTACAGGGAAAGTGCCAGGAGGAATTGTGGAGCTTGTTCTCAGTGTCTCTGAGAATTGCTCTGATTATCCGTGTGACCTCTTTGCTAAGACTCTCCAGAGAGACGTCCTCAAAACCAACACACATCTTGACATATCTCCCTCATTGATCGCAGTGTCTCCAGGAACGGCATTCAAGGAGCCAGGAACTTTTCTCCCTACACTGTCCATTGAGTTGTCCTCAAAACCAATATACATCCTGCTATATCTCCCACATGGAAAGTGCTTGGCGGGAGAAGTGGGGATTATGTTTAGACTTTCTCGGAACTGCTTCAAATCAACTAGATATCTTTGTGCTGTAAATCTCCCAACAGCCAAACGCAAAAGCAGCAAACATCTCGCTGTGTGTCCCATATCCAAAGTGCCAAGAGAGTACTGTAGAGCTTGCTCTCCCTGTCTTTGAGTACTGTTTTCACTGTCCCGGTTACCTCTTTGCTAACATTCTCTTCAGAGCTGCAGTGAAACCAGGAACCACGTGGAGAAGGCACCCACACTGAAAGTGCCTGGAAGGAACACTGGGGCTTCTTCTCAGTGTCTCTGACATAGGGTTTCACTGTCCCAGGAAAGCCTCTGCTAACACCCTGCAGAGCGCTGTGCCCAATATACAGAAACGTCTTGCAGTATCTCCTACAGGGAAAGTGCCAGGAGGAATTGTGGAGCTTGTTCTCAGTGTCTCTGAGAATTGCTCTGATTATCCGTGTGACCTCTTTGCTAAGACTCTCCAGAGAGACGTCCTCAAAACCAACACACATCTTGACATATCTCCCTCATTGATCGCAGTGTCTCCAGGAACGGCATTCAAGGAGCCAGGAACTTTTCTCCCTACACTGTCCATTGAGTTGTCCTCAAAACCAATATACATCCTGCTATATCTCCCACATGGAAAGTGCTTGGCGGGAGAAGTGGGGATTATGTTTAGACTTTCTCGGAACTGCTTCAAATCAACTAGATAGCTTTGTGCTGTAAATCTCCCAACAGCCAAACGCAAAAGCAGCAAACATGTCGCTGTATGTTCCACATCCAAAGTGCCAAGAGAGTGCTGTAGAGCTTGCTCTCCCTCTCTTTGAGTACTGTTTTCACTGTCCCGGTTACCTCTTTGCTAACATTCTCTTCAGAGCTGCAGTGAAACCAGGAACCACGTGGAGAAGGCACCCACACTGAAAGTGCCTGGAAGGAACATTGGGGCTTCTTCTCAGTGTCTCTGACATAGGGTTTCACTGTCCCGGGAAAGCCTCTGCTAACACCCTGCAAGGCGCTGTGCCCAATATACAGAAACGTCTTGCAGTATCTCCTACAGGGAAAGTGCCAGGAGGAATTGTGGAGCTTGTTCTCAGTGTCTCTGAGAATTGCTCTGATTATCCGTGTGACCTCTTTGCTAAGACTCTCCAGAGAGCCGTCCTCAAAACCAACACACATCTTGACATATCTCCCACATTGATCGCAGTGTCTCCAGGAACGGCATTCAAGGAGCCAGGAACTTTTCTCCCTACACTGTCCATTGAGTTGTCCTCAAAACCAATATACATCCTGCTATATCTCCCACATGGAAAGTGCTTGGCGGGAGAAGTGGGGATTATGTTTAGACTTTCTCGGAACTGCTTCAAATCAACTAGATATCTTTGTGCTGTAAATCTCCCAACAGCCAAACGCAAAAGCAGCAAACCTCTCGCTGTATGTCCCACATCCAAAGTGCCAAGAGAGAGCTTGCTCTCCCTCTCTTTGAGTACTGTTTTCACTGTCCCGGTTACCTCTTTGCTAACATTCTCTTCAGAGCTGCAGTGAAACCAGGAACCACGTGGAGAAGGCACCCACACTGAAAATGACTGGAAGGAAGGTTGGGGCTTCTTCTCAGTGTCTCTGACATAGGGTTTCACTGTCCCGGGAAAGTCTCTGCTAACACCCTGCAGAGCACAGCGCCCAATATACAGAAACGTCTTGCAGTATCTCCTACAGGGAAAGTGCCAGGAGGAATTGTGGAGCTTGTTCTCAGTGTCTCTGAGAATTGCTCTGATTATCCGTGTGACCTCTTTGCTAAGACTCTCCAGAGAGACGTCCTCAAAACCAACACACATCTTGACATATCTCCCACGCTGACTGCAGAGTATCCAGGAATGGCATTCAAGGAGCCAGGAACTTTTCTGCCCACACTCTCCGGGGACAGTTCCTTAAAACCAATATACATCCTGCTATATCTCCCACATGGAAAGTGCTTGGCGGGAGAAGTGGGGATTATGTTTAGACTTTCTCGGAACTGCTTCAAATCAACTAGATATCTTTGTGCTGTAAATCTCCCAACAGCCAAACGCAAAAGCAGCAAACATCTCGCTGTGTGTCCCATATCCAAAGTGCCAAGAGAGTACTGTAGAGCTTGCTCTCCCTGTCTTTGAGTACTGTTTTCAGTGTCCCGGTTACCTCTTTGCTAACATTCTCTTCAGAGCTGCAGTGAAACCAGGAACCACGTGGAGAAGGCACCCACACTGAAAGTGCCTGGAAGGAACACTGGGGCTTCTTCTCAGTGTCTCTGACATAGGGTTTCACTGTCCCAGGAAAGCCTCTGCTAACACCCTGCAGAGCGCTGTGCCCAATATACAGAAACGTCTTGCAGTATCTCCTACAGGGAAAGTGCCAGGAGGAATTGTGGAGCTTGTTCTCAGTGTCTCTGAGAATTGCTCTGATTATCCGTGTGACCTCTTTGCTAAGACTCTCCAGAGAGACGTCCTCAAAACCAACACACATCTTGACATAGCTCCCTCATTGATCGCAGTGTCTCCAGGAACGGCATTCAAGGAGCCAGGAACTTTTCTCCCTACACTGTCCATTGAGTTGTCCTCAAAACCAATATACATCCTGCTATATCTCCCACATGGAAAGTGCTTGGCGGGAGAAGTGGGGATTATGTTTAGACTTTCTCGGAACTGCTTCAAATCAACTAGATAGCTTTGTGCTGTAAATCTCCCAACAGCCAAACGCAAAAGCAGCAAACATGTCGCTGTATGTTCCACATCCAAAGTGCCAAGAGAGTGCTGTAGAGCTTGCTCTCCCTCTCTTTGAGTACTGTTTTCAGTGTCCCGGTTACCTCTTTGCTAACATTCTCTTCAGAGCTGCAGTGAAACCAGGAACCACGTGGAGAAGGCACCCACACTGAAAGTGCCTGGAAGGAACATTGGGGCTTCTTCTCAGTGTCTCTGACATAGGGTTTCACTGTCCCGGGAAAGCCTCTGCTAACACCCTGCAGAGCGCTGTGCCCAATATACAGAAACGTCTTGCAGTATCTCCTACAGGGAAAGTGCCAGGAGGAATTGTGGAGCTTGTTCTCAGTGTCTCTGAGAATTGCTCTGATTATCCGTGTGACCTCTTTGCTAAGACTCTCCAGAGAGCCGTCCTCAAAACCAACACACATCTTGACATATCTCCCACATTGATCGCAGTGTCTCCAGGAACGGCATTCAAGGAGCCAGGAACTTTTCTCCCTACACTGTCCATTGAGTTGTCCTCAAAACCAATATACATCCTGCTATATCTCCCACATGGAAAGTGCTTGGCGGGAGAAGTGGGGATTATGTTTAGACTTTCTCGGAACTGCTTCAAATCAACTAGATAGCTTTGTGCTGTAAATCTCCCAACAGCCAAACGCAAAAGCAGCAAACCTCTCGCTGTATGTCCCACATCCAAAGTGCCAAGAGAGAGCTTGCTCTCCCTCTCTTTGAGTACTGTTTTCACTGTCCCGGTTACCTCTTTGCTAACATTCTCTTCAGAGCTGCAGTGAAACCAGGAACCACGTGGAGAAGGCACCCACACTGAAAATGACTGGAAGGAAGGTTGGGGCTTCTTCTCAGTGTCTCTGACATAGGGTTTCACTGTCCCAGGAAAGTCTCTGCTAACACCCTGCAGAGCACAGCGCCCAATATACAGAAACGTCTTGCAGTATCTCCTACAGGGAAAGTGCCAGGAGGAATTGTGGAGCTTGGTCTCAGTGTCTCTGAGAATTGCTCTGATTATCCGTGTGACCTCTTTGCTAAGACTCTCCAGAGAGACGTCCTCAAAACCAACACACATCTTGACATATCTCCCACACTGACCGCAGAGTATCCAGGAACGGCATTCAAGGAGCCAGGAACTTTTCTGCCCACACTCTCCGGGGACAGTTCCTTAAAACCAATATACATCCTGCTACATCTCCCACATGGAAATTGCCAGGAGGGAAAAGTGGGGATTATGCTTAGACTTTCTCAGAACTGCTTCAACTCAACTAGATATCTTTGTGCTGTAAATCTCCCAACAGCCAAACGCAAAAGCAGCAAACATCTCGCTGTGTGTCCCATATCCAAAGTGCCAAGAGAGTACTGTAGAGCTTGCTCTCCCTGTCTTTGAGTACTGTTTTCAGTGTCCCGGTTACCTCTTTGCTAACATTCTCTTCAGAGCTGCAGTGAAACCAGGAACCACGTGGAGAAGGCACCCACACTGAAAGTGCCTGGAAGGAACACTGGGGCTTCTTCTCAGTGTCTCTGACATAGGGTTTCACTGTCCCAGGAAAGCCTCTGCTAACACCCTGCAGAGCGCTGTGCCCAATATACAGAAACGTCTTGCAGTATCTCCTACAGGGAAAGTGCCAGGAGGAATTGTGGAGCTTGTTCTCAGTGTCTCTGAGAATTGCTCTGATTATCCGTGTGACCTCTTTGCTAAGACTCTCCAGAGAGACGTCCTCAAAACCAACACACATCTTGACATAGCTCCCTCATTGATCGCAGTGTCTCCAGGAACGGCATTCAAGGAGCCAGGAACTTTTCTCCCTACACTGTCCATTGAGTTGTCCTCAAAACCAATATACATCCTGCTATATCTCCCACATGGAAAGTGCTTGGCGGGAGAAGTGGGGATTATGTTTAGACTTTCTCGGAACTGCTTCAAATCAACTAGATAGCTTTGTGCTGTAAATCTCCCAACAGCCAAACGCAAAAGCAGCAAACATGTCGCTGTATGTTCCACATCCAAAGTGCCAAGAGAGTGCTGTAGAGCTTGCTCTCCCTCTCTTTGAGTACTGTTTTCAGTGTCCCGGTTACCTCTTTGCTAACATTCTCTTCAGAGCTGCAGTGAAACCAGGAACCACGTGGAGAAGGCACCCACACTGAAAGTGCCTGGAAGGAACATTGGGGCTTCTTCTCAGTGTCTCTGACATAGGGTTTCACTGTCCCGGGAAAGCCTCTGCTAACACCCTGCAGAGCGCTGTGCCCAATATACAGAAACGTCTTGCAGTATCTCCTACAGGGAAAGTGCCAGGAGGAATTGTGGAGCTTGGTCTCAGTGTCTCTGAGAATTGCTCTGATTATCCGTGTGACCTCTTTGCTAAGACTCTCCAGAGAGCCGTCCTCAAAACCAACACACATCTTGACATATCTCCCACATTGATCGCAGTGTCTCCAGGAACGGCATTCAAGGAGCCAGGAACTTTTCTCCCTACACTGTCCATTGAGTTGTCCTCAAAACCAATATACATCCTGCTATATCTCCCACATGGAAAGTGCTTGGCGGGAGAAGTGGGGATTATGTTTAGACTTTCTCGGAACTGCTTCAAATCAACTAGATAGCTTTGTGCTGTAAATCTCCCAACAGCCAAACGCAAAAGCAGCAAACCTCTCGCTGTATGTCCCACATCCAAAGTGCCAAGAGAGAGCTTGCTCTCCCTCTCTTTGAGTACTGTTTTCACTGTCCCGGTTACCTCTTTGCTAACATTCTCTTCAGAGCTGCAGTGAAACCAGGAACCACGTGGAGAAGGCACCCACACTGAAAATGACTGGAAGGAAGGTTGGGGCTTCTTCTCAGTGTCTCTGACATAGGGTTTCACTGTCCCAGGAAAGTCTCTGCTAACACCCTGCAGAGCACAGCGCCCAATATACAGAAACGTCTTGCAGTATCTCCTACAGGGAAAGTGCCAGGAGGAATTGTGGAGCTTGGTCTCAGTGTCTCTGAGAATTGCTCTGATTATCCGTGTGACCTCTTTGCTAAGACTCTCCAGAGAGACGTCCTCAAAACCAACACACATCTTGACATATCTCCCACACTGACCGCAGAGTATCCAGGAACGGCATTCAAGGAGCCAGGAACTTTTCTGCCCACACTCTCCGGGGACAGTTCCTTAAAACCAATATACATCCTGCTACATCTCCCACATGGAAATTGCCAGGAGGGAAAAGTGGGGATTATGCTTAGACTTTCTCAGAACTGCTTCAACTCAACTAGATATCTTTGTGCTGTAAATCTCCCAACAGCCAAACGCAAAAGCAGCAAACCTCTCGCTGTATGTCCCACATCCAAAGTGCCAAGAGAGAGCTTGCTCTCCCTCTCTTTGAGTACTGTTTTCACTGTCCCGGTTACCTCTTTGCTAACATTCTCTTCAGAGCTGCAGTGAAACCAGGAACCACGTGGAGAAGGCACCCATACTGAAAGTGCCTGGAAGGAACATTGGGGCTTCTTCTCAGTGTCTCTGACATAGGGTTTCACTGTCCCGGGAAAGCCTCTGCTAACACCCTACAGAGCGCTGTGCCCAATATACAGAAACGTCTTGCGGTATCTCCTACAGGGAAAGTGCCAGGAAGAATTGTGGAGCTTGGTCTCAGTGTCTCTGAGAATTGCTCTGATTATCCGTGTGACCTCTTTGCTAAGACTCTCCAGAGAGACATCCTCAAAACCAACACACATCTTGACATATCTCCCTCATTGATCGCAGTGTCTCCAGGAACGGCATTCAAGGAGCCAGGAACTTTTCTCCCTACACTGTCCATTGAGTTGTCCTCAAAACCAATATACATCCTGCTATATCTTCCACATGGAAAGTGCTTGGCGGGAGAAGTGGGGATTATGTTTAGACTTCCTCGGAACTGCTTCAAATCAACTAGATAGCTTTGTGCTGTAAATCTCCCAACAGCCAAACGCAAAAGCAGCAAACATCTCGCTGTATGTTCCACATCCAAAGTGCCAAGAGAGTACTGTAGATCTTGCTCTCCCTGTCTTTGAGTACTGTTTTCAGTGTCCCGGTTACCTCTTTGCTAACATTCTCTTCAGAGCTGCAGTGATACCAGGAACCACGTGGAGAAGGCACCCACACTGAAAGTGCCTGGAAGGAACATTGGGGCTTCTTCTCAGTGTCTCTGATGTCGGGTTTCACTGTCCCAGGAAAGCCTCTGCTAACACCCTGCAGAGCGCTGTGCCCAATATACAGAAACGTCTTGCAGTATCTCCTACAGGGAAAGTGCCAGGAGGAATTGTGGAGCTTGTTCTCAGTGTCTCTGAGAATTGCTCTGATTATCCGTGTGACCTCTTTGCTAAGACTCTCCAGAGAGACGTCCTCAAAACCAACACACATCTTGACATATCTCCCTCATTGATCGCAGTGTCTCCAGGAATGGCATTCAAGGAGCCAGGAACTTTTCTCCCTACACTGTCCATTGAGTTGTCCTCAAAACCAATATACATCCTGCTATATCTCCCACATGGAAAGTGCTTGGCGGAAGAAGTGGGGATTATGTTTAGACTTTCTCGGAACTGCTTCAAATCAACTAGATATCTTTGTGCTGTAAATCTCCCAACAGCCAAACGCAAAAGCAGCAAACATCTCGCTGTGTGTCCCATATCCAAAGTGCCAAGAGAGTACTGTAGAGCTTGCTCTCCCTGTCTTTGAGTACTGTTTTCACTGTCCCGGTTACCTCTTTGCTAACATTCTCTTCAGAGCTGCAGTGAAACCAGGAACCACGTGGAGAAGGCACCCACACTGAAAGTGCCTGGAAGGAACATTGGGGCTTCTTCTCAGTGTCTCTGACATAGGGTTTCACTGTCCCAGGAAAGCCTCTGCTAACACCCTGCAGAGCACAGCGCCCAATATACAGAAACGTCTTGCAGTATCTCCTACAGGGAAAGTGCCAGGAGGAATTGTGGAGCTTGGTCTCAGTGTCTCTGAGAATTGCTCTGATTATCCGTGTGACCTCTTTGCTAAGACTCTCCAGAGAGACGTCCTCAAAACCAACACACATCTTGACATATCTCCCACACTGACCGCAGAGTATCCAGGAACGGCATTCAAGGAGCCAGGAACTTTTCTGCCCACACTCTCCGGGGACAGTTCCTTAAAACCAATATACATCCTGCTACATCTCCCACATGGAAATTGCCAGGAGGGAAAAGTGGGGATTATGCTTAGACTTTCTCAGAACTGCTTCAACTCAACTAGATATCTTTGTGCTGTAAATCTCCCAACAGCCAAACGCAAAAGCAGCAAACATCTCGCTGTATGTCCCACGTCGTAAGTGCCAAGAGAGAGCTTGCTCTCCCTGTCTTTGAGTACTGTTTTCACTGTCCCGGTTACCTCTTTGCTAACATTCTCTTCAGAGCTGCAGTGAAACCAGGAACCACGTGGAGAAGGCACCCACACTGAAAGTGCCTGGAAGGAACATTGGGGCTTCTTCTCAGTGTCTCTGACATAGGGTTTCACTGTCCCGGGAAAGCCTCTGCTAACACCCTGCAGAGCGCTGTGCCCAATATACAGAAACGTCTTGCAGTATCTCCTACAGGGAAAGTGCCAGGAGGAATTGTGGAGCTTGGTCTCAGTGTCTCTGAGAATTGCTCTGATTATCCGTGTGACCTCTTTGCTAAGACTCTCCAGAGAGACGTCCTCAAAACCAACCCACATCTTGACATATCTCCCTCATTGATCGCAGTGTCTCCAGGAACGGCATTCAAGGAGCCAGGAACTTTTCTCCCTACACTGTCCATTGAGTTGTCCTCAAAACCAATATACATCCTGCTATATCTCCCACATGGAAAGTGCTTGGCGGGAGAAGTGGGGATTATGTTTAGACTTTCTCGGAACTGCTTCAAATCAACTAGATATCTTTGTGCTGTAAATCTCCCAACAGCCAAACGCAAAAGCAGCAAACATCTCGCTGTATGTCCCACATCCAAAGTGCCAAGAGAGAGCTTGCTCTCCCTGTCTTTGAGTACTGTTTTCACTGTCCCGGTTACCTCTTTGCTAACATTCTCTTCAGAGCTGCAGTGAAACCAGGAACCACGTGGAGAAGGCACCCACACTGAAAGTGCCTGGAAGGAACATTGGGGCTTCTTCTCAGTGTCTCTGACATAGGGTTTCACTGTCCCGGGAAAGCCTCTGCTAACACCCTGCAGAGCGCTGTGCCCAATATACAGAAACGTCTTGCAGTATCTCCTACAGGGAAAGTGCCAGGAGGAATTGTGGAGCTTGGTCTCAGTGTCTCTGAGAATTGCTCTGATTATCCGTGTGACCTCTTTGCTAAGACTCTCCAGAGAGCCGTCCTCAAAACCAACACACATCTTGACATATCTCCCTCATTGATCGCAGTGTCTCCAGGAACGGCATTCAAGGAGCCAGGAACTTTTCTCCCTACACTGTCCATTGAGTTGTCCTCAAAACCAATATACATCCTGCTATATCTCCCACATGGAAA
This sequence comes from Larus michahellis, assembly GCF_964199755.1. NCBI lineage: Eukaryota > Metazoa > Chordata > Aves > Charadriiformes > Laridae > Larus > Larus michahellis. The sequence goes on along the minus strand of NC_133930.1, from coordinate 49,212,940 downwards.
GTGCCAGGAGGGAGAAGTGGGGATTATGTTTAGACTTTCTCAGAACTGCTTCAAATCAACTAGATATCTTTGTGCTGTAAATCTCCCAACAGCCAAATCAAAAGCAGCAAACATCTCGCTGTATGTCCCACATCCAAAGTGCCAAGAGAGTAATGTAGAGCTTGCTAACCCTCTCTTTGAGTACTGTTTTCAGTGTCCCGGTTACCTCTTTGCTAACATTCTCTTCAGAGCTGCAGTGAAACCAGGAACCACGTGGAGAAGGCACCCACACTGAAAATGACTGGAAGGAACGTTGGGGCTTCTTCTCAGTGTCTCTGACATAGGGTTTCACTGTCCCGGGAAAGCCTCTGCTAACACCCTGCAGAGCACAGCGCCCAATATACAGAAACGTCTTGCAGTATCTCCTACAGGGAAAGTGCCAGGAGGAATTGTGGAGCTTGTTCTCAGTGTCTCTGAGAATTGCTCTGATTATCCCTGTGACCTCTTTGCTAAGACTCTCCGGAGAGACGTCCTCAAAACCAACACACATCTTGACATATCTCCCACACTGACCGCAGAGTATCCAGGAACGGCATTCAAGGAGCCAGGAACTTTTCTGCCCACACTCTCCGGGGACAGTTCCTTAAAACCAATATACATCCTGCTATATCTCCCACATGGAAAGAACCAGGAGGGAGAAGTGAGGATTATGCTTAGACTTTCTCAGAACTGCTTCAACTCAACTAGATATCTTTGTGCTGTAAATCTCCCAACAGCCAAACGCAAAAGCAGCAAACATCTCGCTGTATGTCCCACGTCGTAAGTGCCAAGAGAGAGCTTGCTCTCCCTGTCTTTGAGTACTGTTTTCACTGTCCCGGTTACCTCTTTGCTAACATTCTCTTCAGAGCTGCAGTGAAACCAGGAACCACGTGGAGAAGGCACCCACACTGAAAGTGCCTGGAAGGAACATTGGGGCTTCTTCTCAGTGTCTCTGACATAGGGTTTCACTGTCCCGGGAAAGCCTCTGCTAACACCCTGCAGAGCGCTGTGCCCAATATACAGAAACGTCTTGCAGTATCTCCTACAGGGAAAGTGCCAGGAGGAATTGTGGAGCTTGGTCTCAGTGTCTCTGAGAATTGCTCTGATTATCCGTGTGACCTCTTTGCTAAGACTCTCCAGAGAGCCGTCCTCAAAACCAACACACATCTTGACATATCTCCCTCATTGATCGCAGTGTCTCCAGGAACGGCATTCAAGGAGCCAGGAACTTTTCTCCCTACACTGTCCATTGAGTTGTCCTCAAAACCAATATACATCCTGCTATATCTCCCACATGGAAAGTGCTTGGCGGGAGAAGTGGGGATTATGTTTAGACTTTCTCGGAACTGCTTCAAATCAACTAGATATCTTTGTGCTGTAAATCTCCCAACAGCCAAACGCAAAAGCAGCAAACATCTCGCTGTATGTCCCACATCCAAAGTGCCAAGAGAGAGCTTGCTCTCCCTGTCTTTGAGTACTGTTTTCACTGTCCCGGTTACCTCTTTGCTAACATTCTCTTCAGAGCTGCAGTGAAACCAGGAACCACGTGGAGAAGGCACCCACACTGAAAGTGCCTGGAAGGAACATTGGGGCTTCTTCTCAGTGTCTCTGACATAGGGTTTCACTGTCCCGGGAAAGCCTCTGCTAACACCCTGCAGAGCGCTGTGCCCAATATACAGAAACGTCTTGCAGTATCTCCTACAGGGAAAGTGCCAGGAGGAATTGTGGAGCTTGTTCTCAGTGTCTCTGAGAATTGCTCTGATTATCCGTGTGACCTCTTTGCTAAGACTCTCCAGAGAGCCGTCCTCAAAACCAACACACATCTTGACATATATCCCTCATTGATCGCAGTGTCTCCAGGAACGGCATTCAAGGAGCCAGGAACTTTTCTCCCTACACTGTCCATTGAGTTGTCCTCAAAACCAATATACATCCTGCTATATCTCCCACATGGAAAGTGCCAGGAGGGAGAAGTGGGGATTATGTTTAGACTTTCTCAGAACTGCTTCAAATCAACTAGATATCTTTGTGCTGTAAATCTCCCAACAGCCAAATCAAAAGCAGCAAACATCTCGCTGTATGTCCCACATCCAAAGTGCCAAGAGAGTAATGTAGAGCTTGCTAACCCTCTCTTTGAGTACTGTTTTCAGTGTCCCGGTTACCTCTTTGCTAACATTCTCTTCAGAGCTGCAGTGAAACCAGGAACCACGTGGAGAAGGCACCCACACTGAAAATGACTGGAAGGAACGTTGGGGCTTCTTCTCAGTGTCTCTGACATAGGGTTTCACTGTCCCGGGAAAGCCTCTGCTAACACCCTGCAGAGCACAGCGCCCAATATACAGAAACGTCTTGCAGTATCTCCTACAGGGAAAGTGCCAGGAGGAATTGTGGAGCTTGGTCTCAGTGTCTCTGAGAATTGCTCTGATTATCCGTGTGACCTCTTTGCTAAGACTCTCCAGAGAGACGTCCTCAAAACCAACACACATCTTGACATATCTCCCTCATTGATCGCAGTGTCTCCAGGAATGGCATTCAAGGAGCCAGGAACTTTTCTCCCTACACTGTCCATTGAGTTGTCCTCAAAACCAATATACATCCTGCTATATCTCCCACATGGAAAGTGCTTGGCGGGAGAAGTGGGGATTATGTTTAGACTTTCTCGGAACTGCTTCAAATCAACTAGATATCTTTGTGCTGTAAATCTCCCAACAGCCAAATCAAAAGCAGCAAACATCTCGCTGTATGTCCCACATCCAAAGTGCCAAGAGAGTAATGTAGAGCTTGCTAACCCTCTCCTTGAGTACTGTTTTCAGTGTCCCGGTTACCTCTTTGCTAACATTCTCTTCAGAGCTGCAGTGAAACCAGGAACCACGTGGAGAAGGCATCCACACTGAAAATGACTGGAAGGAACGTTGGGGCTTCTTCTCAGTGTCTCTGACATAGGGTTTCACTGTCCCGGGAAAGCCTCTGCTAACACCCTGCAGAGCGCTGTGCCCAATATACAGAAACGTCTTGCGGTATCTCCTACAGGGAAAGTGCCAGGAGGAATTGTGGAGCTTGGTCTCAGTGTCTCTGAGAATTGCTCTGATTATCCGTGTGACCTCTTTGCTAAGACTCTCCAGAGAGACGTCCTCAAAACCAACACACATCTTGACATATCTCCCACACTGACTGCAGAGTATCCAGGAACGGCATTCAAGGAGCCAGGAACTTTTCTGCCCACACTCTCCGGGGACAGTTCCTTAAAACCAATATACATCCTGCTATATCTCCCACATGGAAAGAACCAGGAGGGAGAAGTGAGGATTATGCTTAGACTTTCTCAGAACTGCTTCAACTCAACTAGATATCTTTGTGCTGTAAATCTCCCAACAGCCAAACGCAAAAGCAGCAAACATCTCGCTGTATGTCCCACATCCAAAGTGCCAAGAAAGTACTGTAGAGCTTGCTCTCCCTGTCTTTGAGTACTGTTTTCACTGTCCCGGTTACCTCTTTGCTAACATTCTCTTCAGAGCTGCAGTGAAACCAGGAACCACGTGGAGAAGGCACCCACACTGAAAGTGCCTGGAAGGAACATTGGGGCTTCTTCTCAGTGTCTCTGACATAGGGTTTCACTGTCCCAGGAAAGCCTCTGCTAACACCCTGCAGAGCACAGCGCCCAATATACAGAAACGTCTTGCAGTATCTCCTACAGGGAAAGTGCCAGGAGGAATTGTGGAGCTTGTTCTCAGTGTCTCTGAGAATTGCTCTGATTATCCGTGTGACCTCTTTGCTAAGACTCTCCAGAGAGCCGTCCTCAAAACCAACACACATCTTGACATATCTCCCTCATTGATCGCAGTGTCTCCAGGAACGGCATTCAAGGAGCCAGGAACTTTTCTCCCTACACTGTCCATTGAGTTGTCCTCAAAACCAATATACATCCTGCTATATCTCCCACATGGAAAGTGCTTGGCGGGAGAAGTGGGGATTATGTTTAGACTTTCTCGGAACTGCTTCAAATCAACTAGATAGCTTTGTGCTGTAAATCTCAAAACAGCCAAACGCAAAAGCAGCAAACATCTCGCTGTATGTTCCACATCCAAAGTGCCAAGAGAGTACTGTAGAGCTTGCTCTCCCTCTCTTTGAGTACTGTTTTCACTGTCCCGGTTACCTCTTTGCTAACATTCTCTTCAGAGCTGCAGTGAAACCAGGAACCACGTGGAGAAGGCACCCACACTGAAAGTGCCTGGAAGGAACATTGGGGCTTCTTCTCAGTGTCTCTGACATAGGGTTTCACTGTCCCGGGAAAGTCTCTGCTAACACCCTGCAGAGCACAGCGCCCAATATACAGAAACGTCTTGCAGTATCTCCTACAGGGAAAGTGCCAGGAGGAATTGTGGAGCTTGGTCTCAGTGTCTCTGAGAATTGCTCTGATTATCCGTGTGACCTCTTTGCTAAGACTCTCCGGAGAGACGTCCTCAAAACCAACACACATCTTGACATATCTCCCACACTGACCGCAGAGTATCCAGGAACGGCATTCAAGGAGCCAGGAACTTTTCTGCCCACACTCTCCGGGGACAGTTCCTTAAAACCAATATACATCCTGCTACATCTCCCACATGGAAATTGCCAGGAGGGAAAAGTGGGGATTATGCTTAGACTTTCTCAGAACTGCTTCAACTCAACTAGATATCTTTGTGCTGTAAATCTCCCAACAGCCAAACGCAAAAGCAGCAAACATGTCGCTGTATGTCCCACATCCAAAGTGCCAAGAGAGAGCTTGCTCTCCCTGTCTTTGAGTACTGTTTTCACTGTCCCGGTTACCTCTTTGCTAACATTCTCTTCAGAGCTGCAGTGAAACCAGGAACCACGTGGAGAAGGCACCCACACTGAAAGTGCCTGGAAGGAACATTGGGGCTTCTTCTCAGTGTCTCTGACATAGGGTTTCACTGTCCCGGGAAAGCCTCTGCTAACACCCTGCAGAGCGCTGTGCCCAATATACAGAAACGTCTTGCAGTATCTCCTACAGGGAAAGTGCCAGGAGGAATTGTGGAGCTTGTTCTCAGTGTCTCTGAGAATTGCTCTGATTATCCGTGTGACCTCTTTGCTAAGACTCTCCAGAGAGACGTCCTCAAAACCAACACACATCTTGACATATCTCCCTCATTGATCGCAGTGTCTCCAGGAACGGCATTCAAGGAGCCAGGAACTTTTCTCCCTACACTGTCCATTGAGTTGTCCTCAAAACCAATATACATCCTGCTATATCTCCCACATGGAAAGTGCCAGGAGGGAGAAGTGGGGATTATGTTTAGACTTTCTCAGAACTGCTTCAAATCAACTAGATATCTTTGTGCTGTAAATCTCCCAACAGCCAAATCAAAAGCAGCAAACATCTCACTGTATGTCCCACATCCAAAGTGCCAAGAGAGTAATGTAGAGCTTGCTAACCCTCTCTTTGAGTACTGTTTTCAGTGTCCCGGTTACCTCTTTGCTAACATTCTCTTCAGAGCTGCAGTGAAACCAGGAACCACGTGGAGAAGGCACCCACACTGAAAATGACTGGAAGGAACGTTGGGGCTTCTTCTCAGTGTCTCTGACATAGGGTTTCACTGTCCCGGGAAAGCCTCTGCTAACACCCTGCAGAGCACAGCGCCCAATATACAGAAACGTCTTGCAGTATCTCCTACAGGGAAAGTGCCAGGAGGAATTGTGGAGCTTGTTCTCAGTGTCTCTGAGAATTGCTCTGATTATCCCTGTGACCTCTTTGCTAAGACTCTCCGGAGAGACGTCCTCAAAACCAACACACATCTTGACATATCTCCCACACTGACCGCAGAGTATCCAGGAACGGCATTCAAGGAGCCAGGAACTTTTCTGCCCACACTCTCCGGGGACAGTTCCTTAAAACCAATATACATCCTGCTATATCTCCCACATGGAAAGAACCAGGAGGGAGAAGTGAGGATTATGCTTAGACTTTCTCAGAACTGCTTCAACTCAACTAGATATCTTTGTGCTGTAAATCTCCCAACAGCCAAACGCAAAAGCAGCAAACATGTCGCTGTATGTCCCACGTCGTAAGTGCCAAGAGAGAGCTTGCTCTCCCTGTCTTTGAGTACTGTTTTCACTGTCCCGGTTACCTCTTTGCTAACATTCTCTTCAGAGCTGCAGTGAAACCAGGAACCACGTGGAGAAGGCACCCACACTGAAAGTGCCTGGAAGGAACATTGGGGCTTCTTCTCAGTGTCTCTGACATAGGGTTTCACTGTCCCGGGAAAGCCTCTGCTAACACCCTGCAGAGCGCTGTGCCCAATATACAGAAACGTCTTGCAGTATCTCCTACAGGGAAAGTGCCAGGAGGAATTGTGGAGCTTGGTCTCAGTGTCTCTGAGAATTGCTCTGATTATCCGTGTGACCTCTTTGCTAAGACTCTCCAGAGAGCCGTCCTCAAAACCAACACACATCTTGACATATCTCCCTCATTGATCGCAGTGTCTCCAGGAACGGCATTCAAGGAGCCAGGAACTTTTCTCCCTACACTGTCCATTGAGTTGTCCTCAAAACCAATATACATCCTGCTATATCTCCCACATGGAAAGTGCTTGGCGGGAGAAGTGGGGATTATGTTTAGACTTTCTCGGAACTGCTTCAAATCAACTAGATATCTTTGTGCTGTAAATCTCCCAACAGCCAAACGCAAAAGCAGCAAACATCTCGCTGTATGTCCCACATCCAAAGTGCCAAGAGAGAGCTTGCTCTCCCTGTCTTTGAGTACTGTTTTCACTGTCCCGGTTACCTCTTTGCTAACATTCTCTTCAGAGCTGCAGTGAAACCAGGAACCACGTGGAGAAGGCACCCACACTGAAAGTGCCTGGAAGGAACATTGGGGCTTCTTCTCAGTGTCTCTGACATAGGGTTTCACTGTCCCGGGAAAGCCTCTGCTAACACCCTGCAGAGCGCTGTGCCCAATATACAGAAACGTCTTGCAGTATCTCCTACAGGGAAAGTGCCAGGAGGAATTGTGGAGCTTGTTCTCAGTGTCTCTGAGAATTGCTCTGATTATCCGTGTGACCTCTTTGCTAAGACTCTCCAGAGAGACGTCCTCAAAACCAACACACATCTTGACATATCTCCCTCATTGATCGCAGTGTCTCCAGGAACGGCATTCAAGGAGCCAGGAACTTTTCTCCCTACACTGTCCATTGAGTTGTCCTCAAAACCAATATACATCCTGCTATATCTCCCACATGGAAAGTGCCAGGAGGGAGAAGTGGGGATTATGTTTAGACTTTCTCAGAACTGCTTCAAATCAACTAGATATCTTTGTGCTGTAAATCTCCCAACAGCCAAATCAAAAGCAGCAAACATCTCGCTGTATGTCCCACATCCAAAGTGCCAAGAGAGTAATGTAGAGCTTGCTAACCCTCTCTTTGAGTACTGTTTTCAGTGTCCCGGTTACCTCTTTGCTAACATTCTCTTCAGAGCTGCAGTGAAACCAGGAACCACGTGGAGAAGGCACCCACACTGAAAATGACTGGAAGGAACGTTGGGGCTTCTTCTCAGTGTCTCTGACATAGGGTTTCACTGTCCCGGGAAAGCCTCTGCTAACACCCTGCAGAGCACAGCGCCCAATATACAGAAACGTCTTGCAGTATCTCCTACAGGGAAAGTGCCAGGAGGAATTGTGGAGCTTGTTCTCAGTGTCTCTGAGAATTGCTCTGATTATCCGTGTGACCTCTTTGCTAAGACTCTCCAGAGAGACGTCCTCAAAACCAACACACATCTTGACATATCTCCCTCATTGATCGCAGTGTCTCCAGGAATGGCATTCAAGGAGCCAGGAACTTTTCTCCCTACACTGTCCATTGAGTTGTCCTCAAAACCAATATACATCCTGCTATATCTCCCACATGGAAAGTGCTTGGCGGGAGAAGTGGGGATTATGTTTAGACTTTCTCGGAACTGCTTCAAATCAACTAGATATCTTTGTGCTGTAAATCTCCCAACAGCCAAATCAAAAGCAGCAAACATCTCGCTGTATGTCCCACATCCAAAGTGCCAAGAGAGTAATGTAGAGCTTGCTAACCCTCTCCTTGAGTACTGTTTTCAGTGTCCCGGTTACCTCTTTGCTAACATTCTCTTCAGAGCTGCAGTGAAACCAGGAACCACGTGGAGAAGGCACCCACACTGAAAATGACTGGAAGGAACGTTGGGGCTTCTTCTCAGTGTCTCTGACATAGGGTTTCACTGTCCCGGGAAAGCCTCTGCTAACACCCTGCAGAGCGCTGTGCCCAATATACAGAAACGTCTTGCAGTATCTCCTACAGGGAAAGTGCCAGGAGGAATTGTGGAGCTTGGTCTCAGTGTCTCTGAGAATTGCTCTGATTATCCGTGTGACCTCTTTGCTAAGACTCTCCAGAGAGACGTCCTCAAAACCAACACACATCTTGACATATCTCCCACACTGACTGCAGAGTATCCAGGAACGGCATTCAAGGAGCCAGGAACTTTTCTGCCCACACTCTCCGGGGACAGTTCCTTAAAACCAATATACATCCTGCTATATCTCCCACATGGAAAGAACCAGGAGGGAGAAGTGAGGATTATGCTTAGACTTTCTCAGAACTGCTTCAACTCAACTAGATATCTTTGTGCTGTAAATCTCCCAACAGCCAAACGCAAAAGCAGCAAACATCTCGCTGTATGTCCCACATCCAAAGTGCCAAGAGAGAGCTTGCTCTCCCTGTCTTTGAGTACTGTTTTCACTGTCCCGGTTACCTCTTTGCTAACATTCTCTTCAGAGCTGCAGTGAAACCAGGAACCACGTGGAGAAGGCACCCACACTGAAAGTGCCTGGAAGGAACATTGGGGCTTCTTCTCAGTGTCTCTGACATAGGGTTTCACTGTCCCGGGAAAGCCTCTGCTAACACCCTGCAGAGCGCTGTGCCCAATATACAGAAACGTCTTGCAGTATCTCCTACAGGGAAAGTGCCAGGAGGAATTGTGGAGCTTGTTCTCAGTGTCTCTGAGAATTGCTCTGATTATCCGTGTGACCTCTTTGCTAAGACTCTCCAGAGAGACGTCCTCAAAACCAACACACATCTTGACATATCTCCCTCATTGATCGCAGTGTCTCCAGGAACGGCATTCAAGGAGCCAGGAACTTTTCTCCCTACACTGTCCATTGAGTTGTCCTCAAAACCAATATACATCCTGCTATATCTCCCACATGGAAAGTGCTTGGCGGGAGAAGTGGGGATTATGTTTAGACTTTCTCGGAACTGCTTCAAATCAACTAGATAGCTTTGTGCTGTAAATCTCCCAACAGCCAAACGCAAAAGCAGCAAACATCTCGCTGTATGTCCCATATCCAAAGTGCCAAGAGAGTAATGTAGAGCTTGCTCTCCCTGTCTTTGAGTACTGTTTTCACTGTCCCGGTTACCTCTTTGCTAACATTCTCTTCAGAGCTGCAGTGAAACCAGGAACCACGTGGAGAAGGCACCCACACTGAAAGTGCCTGGAAGGAACACTGGGGCTTCTTCTCAGTGTCTCTGATGTCGGGTTTCACTGTCCCGGGAAAGCCTCTGCTAACACCCTGCAGAGCGCTGTGCCCAATATACAGAAACGTCTTGCAGTATCTCCTACAGGGAAAGTGCCAGGAGGAATTGTGGAGCTTGTTCTCAGTGTCTCTGAGAATTGCTCTGATTATCCGTGTGACCTCTTTGCTAAGACTCTCCAGAGAGACGTCCTCAAAACCAACACACATCTTGACATATCTCCCTCATTGATCGCAGTGTCTCCAGGAATGGCATTCAAGGAGCCAGGAACTTTTCTCCCTACACTGTCCATTGAGTTGTCCTCAAAACCAATATACATCCTGCTATATCTCCCACATGGAAAGTGCTTGGCGGGAGAAGTGGGGATTATGTTTAGACTTTCTCGGAACTGCTTCAAATCAACTAGATATCTTTGTGCTGTAAATCTCCCAACAGCCAAATCAAAAGCAGCAAACATCTCGCTGTATGTCCCACATCCAAAGTGCCAAGAGAGTAATGTAGAGCTTGCTAACCCTCTCCTTGAGTACTGTTTTCACTGTCCCGGTTACCTCTTTGCTAACATTCTCTTCAGAGCTGCAGTGAAACCAGGAACCACGTGGAGAAGGCACCCACACTGAAAATGACTGGAAGGAACATTGGGGCTTCTTCTCAGTGTCTCTGACATAGGGTTTCACTGTCCCAGGAAAGCCTCTGCTAACACCCTGCAGAGCGCTGTGCCCAATATACAGAAACGTCTTGCAGTATCTCCTACAGGGAAAGTGCCAGGAGGAATTGTGGAGCTTGTTCTCAGTGTCTCTGAGAATTGCTCTGATTATCCGTGTGACCTCTTTGCTAAGACTCTCCAGAGAGACGTCCTCAAAACCAACACACATCTTGACATATCTCCCACGCTGACTGCAGAGTATCCAGGAATGGCATTCAAGGAGCCAGGAACTTTTCTGCCCACACTCTCCGGGGACAGTTCCTTAAAACCAATATACATCCTGCTATATCTCCCACATGGAAAGAACCAGGAGGGAGAAGTGAGGATTATGCTTAGACTTTCTCAGAACCGCTTCAACTCAACTAGATATCTTTGTGCTGTAAATCTCCCAACAGCCAAACGCAAAAGCAGCAAACATCTCGCTGTATGTCCCACATCCAAAGTGCCAAGAGAGTAATGTAGAGCTTGCTAACCCTCTCTTTGAGTACTGTTTTCACTGTCCCGGTTACCTCTTTGCTAACATTCTCTTCAGAGCTGCAGTGAAACCAGGAACCACGTGGAGAAGGCACCCACACTGAAAGTGCCTGGAAGGAACATTGGGGCTTCTTCTCAGTGTCTCTGACATAGGGTTTCACTGTCCCAGGAAAGCCTCTGCTAACACCCTGCAGAGCGCTGTGCCCAATATACAGAAACGTCTTGCAGTATCTCCTACAGGGAAAGTGCCAGGAGGAATTGTGGAGCTTGTTCTCAGTGTCTCTGAGAATTGCTCTGATTATCCGTGTGACCTCTTTGCTAAGACTCTCCAGAGAGACGTCCTCAAAACCAACACACATCTTGACATATCTCCCTCATTGATCGCAGTGTCTCCAGGAACGGCATTCAAGGAGCCAGGAACTTTTCTCCCTACACTGTCCATTGAGTTGTCCTCAAAACCAATATACATCCTGCTATATCTCCCACATGGAAAGTGCTTGGCGGGAGAAGTGGGGATTATGTTTAGACTTTCTCGGAACTGCTTCAAATCAACTAGATATCTTTGTGCTGTAAATCTCCCAACAGCCAAACGCAAAAGCAGCAAACATCTCGCTGTGTGTCCCATATCCAAAGTGCCAAGAGAGTACTGTAGAGCTTGCTCTCCCTGTCTTTGAGTACTGTTTTCACTGTCCCGGTTACCTCTTTGCTAACATTCTCTTCAGAGCTGCAGTGAAACCAGGAACCACGTGGAGAAGGCACCCACACTGAAAGTGCCTGGAAGGAACACTGGGGCTTCTTCTCAGTGTCTCTGACATAGGGTTTCACTGTCCCAGGAAAGCCTCTGCTAACACCCTGCAGAGCGCTGTGCCCAATATACAGAAACGTCTTGCAGTATCTCCTACAGGGAAAGTGCCAGGAGGAATTGTGGAGCTTGTTCTCAGTGTCTCTGAGAATTGCTCTGATTATCCGTGTGACCTCTTTGCTAAGACTCTCCAGAGAGACGTCCTCAAAACCAACACACATCTTGACATATCTCCCTCATTGATCGCAGTGTCTCCAGGAACGGCATTCAAGGAGCCAGGAACTTTTCTCCCTACACTGTCCATTGAGTTGTCCTCAAAACCAATATACATCCTGCTATATCTCCCACATGGAAAGTGCTTGGCGGGAGAAGTGGGGATTATGTTTAGACTTTCTCGGAACTGCTTCAAATCAACTAGATAGCTTTGTGCTGTAAATCTCCCAACAGCCAAACGCAAAAGCAGCAAACATGTCGCTGTATGTTCCACATCCAAAGTGCCAAGAGAGTGCTGTAGAGCTTGCTCTCCCTCTCTTTGAGTACTGTTTTCACTGTCCCGGTTACCTCTTTGCTAACATTCTCTTCAGAGCTGCAGTGAAACCAGGAACCACGTGGAGAAGGCACCCACACTGAAAGTGCCTGGAAGGAACATTGGGGCTTCTTCTCAGTGTCTCTGACATAGGGTTTCACTGTCCCGGGAAAGCCTCTGCTAACACCCTGCAAGGCGCTGTGCCCAATATACAGAAACGTCTTGCAGTATCTCCTACAGGGAAAGTGCCAGGAGGAATTGTGGAGCTTGTTCTCAGTGTCTCTGAGAATTGCTCTGATTATCCGTGTGACCTCTTTGCTAAGACTCTCCAGAGAGCCGTCCTCAAAACCAACACACATCTTGACATATCTCCCACATTGATCGCAGTGTCTCCAGGAACGGCATTCAAGGAGCCAGGAACTTTTCTCCCTACACTGTCCATTGAGTTGTCCTCAAAACCAATATACATCCTGCTATATCTCCCACATGGAAAGTGCTTGGCGGGAGAAGTGGGGATTATGTTTAGACTTTCTCGGAACTGCTTCAAATCAACTAGATATCTTTGTGCTGTAAATCTCCCAACAGCCAAACGCAAAAGCAGCAAACCTCTCGCTGTATGTCCCACATCCAAAGTGCCAAGAGAGAGCTTGCTCTCCCTCTCTTTGAGTACTGTTTTCACTGTCCCGGTTACCTCTTTGCTAACATTCTCTTCAGAGCTGCAGTGAAACCAGGAACCACGTGGAGAAGGCACCCACACTGAAAATGACTGGAAGGAAGGTTGGGGCTTCTTCTCAGTGTCTCTGACATAGGGTTTCACTGTCCCGGGAAAGTCTCTGCTAACACCCTGCAGAGCACAGCGCCCAATATACAGAAACGTCTTGCAGTATCTCCTACAGGGAAAGTGCCAGGAGGAATTGTGGAGCTTGTTCTCAGTGTCTCTGAGAATTGCTCTGATTATCCGTGTGACCTCTTTGCTAAGACTCTCCAGAGAGACGTCCTCAAAACCAACACACATCTTGACATATCTCCCACGCTGACTGCAGAGTATCCAGGAATGGCATTCAAGGAGCCAGGAACTTTTCTGCCCACACTCTCCGGGGACAGTTCCTTAAAACCAATATACATCCTGCTATATCTCCCACATGGAAAGTGCTTGGCGGGAGAAGTGGGGATTATGTTTAGACTTTCTCGGAACTGCTTCAAATCAACTAGATATCTTTGTGCTGTAAATCTCCCAACAGCCAAACGCAAAAGCAGCAAACATCTCGCTGTGTGTCCCATATCCAAAGTGCCAAGAGAGTACTGTAGAGCTTGCTCTCCCTGTCTTTGAGTACTGTTTTCAGTGTCCCGGTTACCTCTTTGCTAACATTCTCTTCAGAGCTGCAGTGAAACCAGGAACCACGTGGAGAAGGCACCCACACTGAAAGTGCCTGGAAGGAACACTGGGGCTTCTTCTCAGTGTCTCTGACATAGGGTTTCACTGTCCCAGGAAAGCCTCTGCTAACACCCTGCAGAGCGCTGTGCCCAATATACAGAAACGTCTTGCAGTATCTCCTACAGGGAAAGTGCCAGGAGGAATTGTGGAGCTTGTTCTCAGTGTCTCTGAGAATTGCTCTGATTATCCGTGTGACCTCTTTGCTAAGACTCTCCAGAGAGACGTCCTCAAAACCAACACACATCTTGACATAGCTCCCTCATTGATCGCAGTGTCTCCAGGAACGGCATTCAAGGAGCCAGGAACTTTTCTCCCTACACTGTCCATTGAGTTGTCCTCAAAACCAATATACATCCTGCTATATCTCCCACATGGAAAGTGCTTGGCGGGAGAAGTGGGGATTATGTTTAGACTTTCTCGGAACTGCTTCAAATCAACTAGATAGCTTTGTGCTGTAAATCTCCCAACAGCCAAACGCAAAAGCAGCAAACATGTCGCTGTATGTTCCACATCCAAAGTGCCAAGAGAGTGCTGTAGAGCTTGCTCTCCCTCTCTTTGAGTACTGTTTTCAGTGTCCCGGTTACCTCTTTGCTAACATTCTCTTCAGAGCTGCAGTGAAACCAGGAACCACGTGGAGAAGGCACCCACACTGAAAGTGCCTGGAAGGAACATTGGGGCTTCTTCTCAGTGTCTCTGACATAGGGTTTCACTGTCCCGGGAAAGCCTCTGCTAACACCCTGCAGAGCGCTGTGCCCAATATACAGAAACGTCTTGCAGTATCTCCTACAGGGAAAGTGCCAGGAGGAATTGTGGAGCTTGTTCTCAGTGTCTCTGAGAATTGCTCTGATTATCCGTGTGACCTCTTTGCTAAGACTCTCCAGAGAGCCGTCCTCAAAACCAACACACATCTTGACATATCTCCCACATTGATCGCAGTGTCTCCAGGAACGGCATTCAAGGAGCCAGGAACTTTTCTCCCTACACTGTCCATTGAGTTGTCCTCAAAACCAATATACATCCTGCTATATCTCCCACATGGAAAGTGCTTGGCGGGAGAAGTGGGGATTATGTTTAGACTTTCTCGGAACTGCTTCAAATCAACTAGATAGCTTTGTGCTGTAAATCTCCCAACAGCCAAACGCAAAAGCAGCAAACCTCTCGCTGTATGTCCCACATCCAAAGTGCCAAGAGAGAGCTTGCTCTCCCTCTCTTTGAGTACTGTTTTCACTGTCCCGGTTACCTCTTTGCTAACATTCTCTTCAGAGCTGCAGTGAAACCAGGAACCACGTGGAGAAGGCACCCACACTGAAAATGACTGGAAGGAAGGTTGGGGCTTCTTCTCAGTGTCTCTGACATAGGGTTTCACTGTCCCAGGAAAGTCTCTGCTAACACCCTGCAGAGCACAGCGCCCAATATACAGAAACGTCTTGCAGTATCTCCTACAGGGAAAGTGCCAGGAGGAATTGTGGAGCTTGGTCTCAGTGTCTCTGAGAATTGCTCTGATTATCCGTGTGACCTCTTTGCTAAGACTCTCCAGAGAGACGTCCTCAAAACCAACACACATCTTGACATATCTCCCACACTGACCGCAGAGTATCCAGGAACGGCATTCAAGGAGCCAGGAACTTTTCTGCCCACACTCTCCGGGGACAGTTCCTTAAAACCAATATACATCCTGCTACATCTCCCACATGGAAATTGCCAGGAGGGAAAAGTGGGGATTATGCTTAGACTTTCTCAGAACTGCTTCAACTCAACTAGATATCTTTGTGCTGTAAATCTCCCAACAGCCAAACGCAAAAGCAGCAAACATCTCGCTGTGTGTCCCATATCCAAAGTGCCAAGAGAGTACTGTAGAGCTTGCTCTCCCTGTCTTTGAGTACTGTTTTCAGTGTCCCGGTTACCTCTTTGCTAACATTCTCTTCAGAGCTGCAGTGAAACCAGGAACCACGTGGAGAAGGCACCCACACTGAAAGTGCCTGGAAGGAACACTGGGGCTTCTTCTCAGTGTCTCTGACATAGGGTTTCACTGTCCCAGGAAAGCCTCTGCTAACACCCTGCAGAGCGCTGTGCCCAATATACAGAAACGTCTTGCAGTATCTCCTACAGGGAAAGTGCCAGGAGGAATTGTGGAGCTTGTTCTCAGTGTCTCTGAGAATTGCTCTGATTATCCGTGTGACCTCTTTGCTAAGACTCTCCAGAGAGACGTCCTCAAAACCAACACACATCTTGACATAGCTCCCTCATTGATCGCAGTGTCTCCAGGAACGGCATTCAAGGAGCCAGGAACTTTTCTCCCTACACTGTCCATTGAGTTGTCCTCAAAACCAATATACATCCTGCTATATCTCCCACATGGAAAGTGCTTGGCGGGAGAAGTGGGGATTATGTTTAGACTTTCTCGGAACTGCTTCAAATCAACTAGATAGCTTTGTGCTGTAAATCTCCCAACAGCCAAACGCAAAAGCAGCAAACATGTCGCTGTATGTTCCACATCCAAAGTGCCAAGAGAGTGCTGTAGAGCTTGCTCTCCCTCTCTTTGAGTACTGTTTTCAGTGTCCCGGTTACCTCTTTGCTAACATTCTCTTCAGAGCTGCAGTGAAACCAGGAACCACGTGGAGAAGGCACCCACACTGAAAGTGCCTGGAAGGAACATTGGGGCTTCTTCTCAGTGTCTCTGACATAGGGTTTCACTGTCCCGGGAAAGCCTCTGCTAACACCCTGCAGAGCGCTGTGCCCAATATACAGAAACGTCTTGCAGTATCTCCTACAGGGAAAGTGCCAGGAGGAATTGTGGAGCTTGGTCTCAGTGTCTCTGAGAATTGCTCTGATTATCCGTGTGACCTCTTTGCTAAGACTCTCCAGAGAGCCGTCCTCAAAACCAACACACATCTTGACATATCTCCCACATTGATCGCAGTGTCTCCAGGAACGGCATTCAAGGAGCCAGGAACTTTTCTCCCTACACTGTCCATTGAGTTGTCCTCAAAACCAATATACATCCTGCTATATCTCCCACATGGAAAGTGCTTGGCGGGAGAAGTGGGGATTATGTTTAGACTTTCTCGGAACTGCTTCAAATCAACTAGATAGCTTTGTGCTGTAAATCTCCCAACAGCCAAACGCAAAAGCAGCAAACCTCTCGCTGTATGTCCCACATCCAAAGTGCCAAGAGAGAGCTTGCTCTCCCTCTCTTTGAGTACTGTTTTCACTGTCCCGGTTACCTCTTTGCTAACATTCTCTTCAGAGCTGCAGTGAAACCAGGAACCACGTGGAGAAGGCACCCACACTGAAAATGACTGGAAGGAAGGTTGGGGCTTCTTCTCAGTGTCTCTGACATAGGGTTTCACTGTCCCAGGAAAGTCTCTGCTAACACCCTGCAGAGCACAGCGCCCAATATACAGAAACGTCTTGCAGTATCTCCTACAGGGAAAGTGCCAGGAGGAATTGTGGAGCTTGGTCTCAGTGTCTCTGAGAATTGCTCTGATTATCCGTGTGACCTCTTTGCTAAGACTCTCCAGAGAGACGTCCTCAAAACCAACACACATCTTGACATATCTCCCACACTGACCGCAGAGTATCCAGGAACGGCATTCAAGGAGCCAGGAACTTTTCTGCCCACACTCTCCGGGGACAGTTCCTTAAAACCAATATACATCCTGCTACATCTCCCACATGGAAATTGCCAGGAGGGAAAAGTGGGGATTATGCTTAGACTTTCTCAGAACTGCTTCAACTCAACTAGATATCTTTGTGCTGTAAATCTCCCAACAGCCAAACGCAAAAGCAGCAAACCTCTCGCTGTATGTCCCACATCCAAAGTGCCAAGAGAGAGCTTGCTCTCCCTGTCTTTGAGTACTGTTTTCACTGTCCCGGTTACCTCTTTGCTAACATTCTCTTCAGAGCTGCAGTGAAACCAGGAACCACGTGGAGAAGGCACCCATACTGAAAGTGCCTGGAAGGAACATTGGGGCTTCTTCTCAGTGTCTCTGACATAGGGTTTCACTGTCCCGGGAAAGCCTCTGCTAACACCCTACAGAGCGCTGTGCCCAATATACAGAAACGTCTTGCGGTATCTCCTACAGGGAAAGTGCCAGGAAGAATTGTGGAGCTTGGTCTCAGTGTCTCTGAGAATTGCTCTGATTATCCGTGTGACCTCTTTGCTAAGACTCTCCAGAGAGACATCCTCAAAACCAACACACATCTTGACATATCTCCCTCATTGATCGCAGTGTCTCCAGGAACGGCATTCAAGGAGCCAGGAACTTTTCTCCCTACACTGTCCATTGAGTTGTCCTCAAAACCAATATACATCCTGCTATATCTTCCACATGGAAAGTGCTTGGCGGGAGAAGTGGGGATTATGTTTAGACTTCCTCGGAACTGCTTCAAATCAACTAGATAGCTTTGTGCTGTAAATCTCCCAACAGCCAAACGCAAAAGCAGCAAACATCTCGCTGTATGTTCCACATCCAAAGTGCCAAGAGAGTACTGTAGATCTTGCTCTCCCTGTCTTTGAGTACTGTTTTCAGTGTCCCGGTTACCTCTTTGCTAACATTCTCTTCAGAGCTGCAGTGATACCAGGAACCACGTGGAGAAGGCACCCACACTGAAAGTGCCTGGAAGGAACATTGGGGCTTCTTCTCAGTGTCTCTGATGTCGGGTTTCACTGTCCCAGGAAAGCCTCTGCTAACACCCTGCAGAGCGCTGTGCCCAATATACAGAAACGTCTTGCAGTATCTCCTACAGGGAAAGTGCCAGGAGGAATTGTGGAGCTTGTTCTCAGTGTCTCTGAGAATTGCTCTGATTATCCGTGTGACCTCTTTGCTAAGACTCTCCAGAGAGACGTCCTCAAAACCAACACACATCTTGACATATCTCCCTCATTGATCGCAGTGTCTCCAGGAATGGCATTCAAGGAGCCAGGAACTTTTCTCCCTACACTGTCCATTGAGTTGTCCTCAAAACCAATATACATCCTGCTATATCTCCCACATGGAAAGTGCTTGGCGGAAGAAGTGGGGATTATGTTTAGACTTTCTCGGAACTGCTTCAAATCAACTAGATATCTTTGTGCTGTAAATCTCCCAACAGCCAAACGCAAAAGCAGCAAACATCTCGCTGTGTGTCCCATATCCAAAGTGCCAAGAGAGTACTGTAGAGCTTGCTCTCCCTGTCTTTGAGTACTGTTTTCACTGTCCCGGTTACCTCTTTGCTAACATTCTCTTCAGAGCTGCAGTGAAACCAGGAACCACGTGGAGAAGGCACCCACACTGAAAGTGCCTGGAAGGAACATTGGGGCTTCTTCTCAGTGTCTCTGACATAGGGTTTCACTGTCCCAGGAAAGCCTCTGCTAACACCCTGCAGAGCACAGCGCCCAATATACAGAAACGTCTTGCAGTATCTCCTACAGGGAAAGTGCCAGGAGGAATTGTGGAGCTTGGTCTCAGTGTCTCTGAGAATTGCTCTGATTATCCGTGTGACCTCTTTGCTAAGACTCTCCAGAGAGACGTCCTCAAAACCAACACACATCTTGACATATCTCCCACACTGACCGCAGAGTATCCAGGAACGGCATTCAAGGAGCCAGGAACTTTTCTGCCCACACTCTCCGGGGACAGTTCCTTAAAACCAATATACATCCTGCTACATCTCCCACATGGAAATTGCCAGGAGGGAAAAGTGGGGATTATGCTTAGACTTTCTCAGAACTGCTTCAACTCAACTAGATATCTTTGTGCTGTAAATCTCCCAACAGCCAAACGCAAAAGCAGCAAACCTCTCGCTGTATGTCCCACATCCAAAGTGCCAAGAGAGAGCTTGCTCTCCCTCTCTTTGAGTACTGTTTTCACTGTCCCGGTTACCTCTTTGCTAACATTCTCTTCAGAGCTGCAGTGAAACCAGGAACCACGTGGAGAAGGCACCCATACTGAAAGTGCCTGGAAGGAACATTGGGGCTTCTTCTCAGTGTCTCTGACATAGGGTTTCACTGTCCCGGGAAAGCCTCTGCTAACACCCTACAGAGCGCTGTGCCCAATATACAGAAACGTCTTGCGGTATCTCCTACAGGGAAAGTGCCAGGAAGAATTGTGGAGCTTGGTCTCAGTGTCTCTGAGAATTGCTCTGATTATCCGTGTGACCTCTTTGCTAAGACTCTCCAGAGAGACATCCTCAAAACCAACACACATCTTGACATATCTCCCACATTGATCGCAGTGTCTCCAGGAACGGCATTCAAGGAGCCAGGAACTTTTCTCCCTACACTGTCCATTGAGTTGTCCTCAAAACCAATATACATCCTGCTATATCTTCCACATGGAAAGTGCTTGGCGGGAGAAGTGGGGATTATGTTTAGACTTCCTCGGAACTGCTTCAAATCAACTAGATAGCTTTGTGCTGTAAATCTCCCAACAGCCAAACGCAAAAGCAGCAAACATCTCGCTGTATGTTCCACATCCAAAGTGCCAAGAGAGTACTGTAGATCTTGCTCTCCCTGTCTTTGAGTACTGTTTTCAGTGTCCCGGTTACCTCTTTGCTAACATTCTCTTCAGAGCTGCAGTGATACCAGGAACCACGTGGAGAAGGCACCCACACTGAAAGTGCCTGGAAGGAACATTGGGGCTTCTTCTCAGTGTCTCTGACATAGGGTTTCACTGTCCCGGGAAAGCCTCTGCTAACACCCTGCAGAGCGCTGTGCCCAATATACAGAAACGTCTTGCAGTATCTCCTACAGGGAAAGTGCCAGGAGGAATTGTGGAGCTTGTTCTCAGTGTCTCTGAGAATTGCTCTGATTATCCGTGTGACCTCTTTGCTAAGACTCTCCAGAGAGACGTCCTCAAAACCAACACACATCTTGACATATCTCCCTCATTGATCGCAGTGTCTCCAGGAATGGCATTCAAGGAGCCAGGAACTTTTCTCCCTACACTGTCCATTGAGTTGTCCTCAAAACCAATATACATCCTGCTATATCTCCCACATGGAAAGTGCTTGGCGGAAGAAGTGGGGATTATGTTTAGACTTTCTCGGAACTGCTTCAAATCAACTA
Source organism: Larus michahellis (assembly GCF_964199755.1). Lineage (NCBI taxonomy): Eukaryota > Metazoa > Chordata > Aves > Charadriiformes > Laridae > Larus > Larus michahellis. The sequence continues at coordinate 49,192,389 of NC_133930.1, read as the reverse complement.
GATATCTTTGTGCTGTAAATCTCCCAACAGCCAAACGCAAAAGCAGCAAACATCTCGCTGTGTGTCCCATATCCAAAGTGCCAAGAGAGTACTGTAGAGCTTGCTCTCCCTGTCTTTGAGTACTGTTTTCAGTGTCCCGGTTACCTCTTTGCTAACATTCTCTTCAGAGCTGCAGTGAAACCAGGAACCACGTGGAGAAGGCACCCACACTGAAAATGACTGGAAGGAAGGTTGGGGCTTCTTCTCAGTGTCTCTGACATAGGGTTTCACTGTCCCAGGAAAGCCTCTGCTAACACCCTGCAGAGCGCTGTGCCCAATATACAGAAACGTCTTGCAGTATCTCCTACAGGGAAAGTGCCAGGAGGAATTGTGGAGCTTGTTCTCAGTGTCTCTGAGAATTGCTCTGATTATCCGTGTGACCTCTTTGCTAAGACTCTCCAGAGAGACGTCCTCAAAACCAACACACATCTTGACATATCTCCCTCATTGATCGCAGTGTCTCCAGGAACGGCATTCAAGGAGCCAGGAACTTTTCTCCCTACACTGTCCATTGAGTTGTCCTCAAAACCAATATACATCCTGCTATATCTCCCACATGGAAAGTGCTTGGCGGGAGAAGTGGGGATTATGTTTAGACTTTCTCGGAACTGCTTCAAATCAACTAGATATCTTTGTGCTGTAAATCTCCCAACAGCCAAACGCAAAAGCAGCAAACATCTCGCTGTGTGTCCCATATCCAAAGTGCCAAGAGAGTACTGTAGAGCTTGCTCTCCCTGTCTTTGAGTACTGTTTTCACTGTCCCGGTTACCTCTTTGCTAACATTCTCTTCAGAGCTGCAGTGAAACCAGGAACCACGTGGAGAAGGCACCCACACTGAAAGTGCCTGGAAGGAACACTGGGGCTTCTTCTCAGTGTCTCTGATGTCGGGTTTCACTGTCCCAGGAAAGTCTCTGCTAACACCCTGCAGAGCGCTGTGCCCAATATACAGAAACGTCTTGCAGTATCTCCTACAGGGAAAGTGCCAGGAGGAATTGTGGAGCTTGTTCTCAGTGTCTCTGAGAATTGCTCTGATTATCCGTGTGACCTCTTTGCTAAGACTCTCCAGAGAGACGTCCTCAAAACCAACACACATCTTGACATATCTCCCTCATTGATCGCAGTGTCTCCAGGAACGGCATTCAAGGAGCCAGGAACTTTTCTCCCTACACTGTCCATTGAGTTGTCCTCAAAACCAATATACATCCTGCTATATCTCCCACATGGAAAGTGCTTGGCGGGAGAAGTGGGGATTATGTTTAGACTTTCTCGGAACTGCTTCAAATCAACTAGATAGCTTTGTGCTGTAAATCTCCCAACAGCCAAACGCAAAAGCAGCAAACATGTCGCTGTATGTTCCACATCCAAAGTGCCAAGAGAGTGCTGTAGAGCTTGCTCTCCCTGTCTTTGAGTACTGTTTTCACTGTCCCGGTTACCTCTTTGCTAACATTCTCTTCAGAGCTGCAGTGAAACCAGGAACCACGTGGAGAAGGCACCCACACTGAAAGTGCCTGGAAGGAACATTGGGGCTTCTTCTCAGTGTCTCTGACATAGGGTTTCACTGTCCCGGGAAAGCCTCTGCTAACACCCTGCAGAGCGCTGTGCCCAATATACAGAAACGTCTTGCAGTATCTCCTACAGGGAAAGTGCCAGGAGGAATTGTGGAGCTTGGTCTCAGTGTCTCTGAGAATTGCTCTGATTATCCGTGTGACCTCTTTGCTAAGACTCTCCAGAGAGCCGTCCTCAAAACCAACACACATCTTGACATATCTCCCTCATTGATCGCAGTGTCTCCAGGAACGGCATTCAAGGAGCCAGGAACTTTTCTCCCTACACTGTCCATTGAGTTGTCCTCAAAACCAATATACATCCTGCTATATCTCCCACATGGAAAGTGCTTGGCGGGAGAAGTGGGGATTATGTTTAGACTTTCTCGGAACTGCTTCAAATCAACTAGATAGCTTTGTGCTGTAAATCTCCCAACAGCCAAACGCAAAAGCAGCAAACCTCTCGCTGTATGTCCCACATCCAAAGTGCCAAGAGAGTACTGTAGAGCTTGCTCTCCCTCTCTTTGAGTACTGTTTTCACTGTCCCGGTTACCTCTTTGCTAACATTCTCTTCAGAGCTGCAGTGATACCAGGAACCACGTGGAGAAGGCACCCACACTGAAAGTGCCTGGAAGGAACATTGGGGCTTCTTCTCAGTGTCTCTGATGTCGGGTTTCACTGTCCCGGGAAAGCCTCTGCTAACACCCTGCAGAGCGCTGTGCCCAATATACAGAAACGTCTTGCAGTATCTCCTACAGGGAAAGTGCCAGGAGGAATTGTGGAGCTTGTTCTCAGTGTCTCTGAGAATTGCTCTGATTATCCGTGTGACCTCTTTGCTAAGACTCTCCAGAGAGACGTCCTCAAAACCAACACACATCTTGACATATCTCCCACATTGATCGCACTGTCTCCAGGAACGGCATTCAAGGAGCCAGGAACTTTTCTCCCTACACTGTCCATTGAGTTGTCCTCAAAACCAATATACATCCTGCTATATCTCCCACATGGAAAGTGCTTGGCGGGAGAAGTGGGGATTATGTTTAGACTTTCTCGGAACTGCTTCAAATCAACTAGATATCTTTGTGCTGTAAATCTCCCAACAGCCAAACGCAAAAGCAGCAAACATCTCGCTGTATGTCCCACATCGTAAGTGCCAAGAGAGAGCTTGCTCTCCCTGTCTTTGAGTACTGTTTTCAGTGTCCCGGTTACCTCTTTGCTAACATTCTCTTCAGAGCTGCAGTGAAACCAGGAACCACGTGGAGAAGGCACCCACACTGAAAATGACTGGAAGGAAGGTTGGGGCTTCTTCTCAGTGTCTCTGACATAGGGTTTCACTGTCCCAGGAAAGTCTCTGCTAACACCCTACAGAGCGCAGTGCCCAATATACAGAAACGTCTTGCGGTATCTCCTACAGGGAAAGTGCCAGGAGGAATTGTGGAGCTTGTTCTCAGTGTCTCTGAGAATTGCTCTGATTATCCGTGTGACCTCTTTGCTAAGACTCTCCAGAGAGACGTCCTCAAAACCAACACACATCTTGACATATCTCCCTCATTGATCGCAGTGTCTCCAGGAACGGCATTCAAGGAGCCAGGAACTTTTCTCCCTACACTGTCCATTGAGTTGTCCTCAAAACCAATATACATCCTGCTATATCTCCCACATGGAAAGTGCCAGGAGGGAGAAGTGGGGATTATGTTTAGACTTTCTCGGAACTGCTTCAAATCAACTAGATATCTTTGTGCTGTAAATCTCCCAACAGCCAAACGCAAAAGCAGCAAACATCTCGCTGTATGTCCCATATCCAAAGTGCCAAGAGAGTACTGTAGAGCTTGCTCTCCCTGTCTTTGAGTACTGTTTTCACTGTCCCGGTTACCTCTTTGCTAACATTCTCTTCAGAGCTGCAGTGAAACCAGGAACCACGTGGAGAAGGCACCCACACTGAAAGTGCCTGGAAGGAACATTGGGGCTTCTTCTCAGTGTCTCTGACATAGGGTTTCACTGTCCCGGGAAAGCCTCTGCTAACACCCTGCAGAGCGCTGTGCCCAATATACAGAAACGTCTTGCAGTATCTCCTACAGGGAAAGTGCCAGGAGGAATTGTGGAGCTTGTTCTCAGTGTCTCTGAGAATTGCTCTGATTATCCGTGTGACCTCTTTGCTAAGACTCTCCAGAGAGACGTCCTCAAAACCAACACACATCTTGACATATCTCCCTCATTGATCGCAGTGTCTCCAGGAACGGCATTCAAGGAGCCAGGAACTTTTCTCCCTACACTGTCCATTGAGTTGTCCTCAAACCCAATATACATCCTGCTATATCTCCCACATGGAAAGTGCTTGGCGGGAGAAGTGGGGATTATGTTTAGACTTTCTCGGAACTGCTTCAAATCAACTAGATATCTTTGAGCTGTAAATCTCCCAACAGCCAAACGCAAAAGCAGCAAACATCTCGCTGTATGTCCCACATCGTAAGTGCCAAGAGAGAGCTTGCTCTCCCTGTCTTTGAGTACTGTTTTCAGTGTCCCGGTTACCTCTTTGCTAACATTCTCTTCAGAGCTGCAGTGAAACCAGGAACCACGTGGAGAAGGCACCCACACTGAAAATGACTGGAAGGAAGGTTGGGGCTTCTTCTCAGTGTCTCTGACATAGGGTTTCACTGTCCCAGGAAAGTCTCTGCTAACACCCTACAGAGCGCAGTGCCCAATATACAGAAACGTCTTGCGGTATCTCCTACAGGGAAAGTGCCAGGAGGAATTGTGGAGCTTGGTCTCAGTGTCTCTGAGAATTGCTCTGATTATCCGTGTGACCTCTTTGCTAAGACTCTCCAGAGAGACGTCCTCAAAACCAACACACATCTTGACATATCTCCCTCATTGATCGCAGTGTCTCCAGGAACGGCATTCAAGGAGCCAGGAACTTTTCTCCCTACACTGTCCATTGAGTTGTCCTCAAAACCAATATACATCCTGCTATATCTCCCACATGTAAAGTGCCAGGAGGGAGAAGTGGGGATTATGTTTAGACTTTCTCGGAACTGCTTCAAATCAACTAGATATCTTTGTGCTGTAAATCTCCCAACAGCCAAACGCAAAAGCAGCAAACATCTCGCTGTATGTCCCATATCCAAAGTGCCAAGAGAGTACTGTAGAGCTTGCTCTCCCTGTCTTTGAGTACTGTTTTCACTGTCCCGGTTACCTCTTTGCTAACATTCTCTTCAGAGCTGCAGTGAAACCAGGAACCACGTGGAGAAGGCACCCACACTGAAAGTGCCTGGAAGGAACATTGGGGCTTCTTCTCAGTGTCTCTGACATAGGGTTTCACTGTCCCGGGAAAGCCTCTGCTAACACCCTGCAGAGCGCTGTGCCCAATATACAGAAACGTCTTGCAGTATCTCCTACAGGGAAAGTGCCAGGAGGAATTGTGGAGCTTGTTCTCAGTGTCTCTGAGAATTGCTCTGATTATCCGTGTGACCTCTTTGCTAAGACTCTCCAGAGAGACGTCCTCAAAACCAACACACATCTTGACATATCTCCCACATTGATCGCAGTGTCTCCAGGAACGGCATTCAAGGAGCCAGGAACTTTTCTCCCTACACTGTCCATTGAGTTGTCCTCAAACCCAATATACATCCTGCTATATCTCCCACATGGAAAGTGCTTGGCGGGAGAAGTGGGGATTATGTTTAGACTTTCTCGGAACTGCTTCAAATCAACTAGATAGCTTTGTGCTGTAAATCTCCCAACAGCCAAATCAAAAGCAGCAAACATCTCGCTGTATGTCCCACATCCAAAGTGCCAAGAGAGTACTGTAGAGCTTGCTCTCCCTCTCTTTGAGTACTGTTTTCAGTGTCCCGGTTACCTCTTTGCTAACATTCTCTTCAGAGCTGCAGTGAAACCAGGAACCACGTGGAAAAGGCACCCACACTGAAAGTGCCTGGAAGGAACATCGGGGCTTCTTCTCAGTGTCTCTGACATAGGGTTTCACTGTCCCGGGAAAGCCTCTGCTAACACCCTGCAGAGCGCTGTGCCCAATATACAGAAACGTCTTGCGGTATCTCCTACAGGGAAAGTGCCAGGAGGAATTGTGGAGCTTGGTCTCAGTGTCTCTGAGAATTGCTCTGATTATCCCTGTGACCTCTTTGCTAAGACTCTCCAGAGAGACGTCCTCAAAACCAACACACATCTTGACATATCTCCCTCATTGATCGCAGTGTCTCCAGGAACGGCATTCAAGGAGCCAGGAACTTTTCTCCCTACACTGTCCATTGAGTTGTCCTCAAAACCAATATACATCCTGCTATATCTCCCACATGGAAAGTGCTTGGCGGGAGAAGTGGGGATTATGTTTAGACTTTCTTGGAACTGCTTCAAATCAACTAGATAGCTTTGTGCTGTAAATCTCCCAACAGCCAAACGCAAAAGCAGCAAACATGTCGCTGTATGTTCCACATCCAAAGTGCCAAGAGAGTACTGTAGAGCTTGCTCTCCCTGTCTTTGAGTACTGTTTTCACTGTCCCGGTTACCTCTTTGCTAACATTCTCTTCAGAGCTGCAGTGAAACCAGGAACCACGTGGAGAAGGCACCCACACTGAAAGTGCCTGGAAGGAACATTGGGGCTTCTTCTCAGTGTCTCTGACATAGGGTTTCACTGTCCCGGGAAAGCCTCTGCTAACACCCTGCAGAGCGCTGTGCCCAATATACAGAAACGTCTTGCAGTATCTCCTACAGGGAAAGTGCCAGGAGGAATTGTGGAGCTTGTTCTCAGTGTCTCTGAGAATTGCTCTGATTATCCGTGTGACCTCTTTGCTAAGACTCTCCAGAGAGACGTCCTCAAAACCAACACACATCTTGACATATCTCCCACATTGATCGCAGTGTCTCCAGGAACGGCATTCAAGGAGCCAGGAACTTTTCTCCCTACACTGTCCATTGAGTTGTCCTCAAAACCAATATACATCCTGCTATATCTCCCACACGGAAAGTGCTTGGCGGGAGAAGTGGGGATTATGTTTAGACTTTCTCGGAACTGCTTCAAATCAACTAGATATCTTTGTGCTGTAAATCTCCCAACAGCCAAACGCAAAAGCAGCAAACCTCTCGCTGTATGTCCCACATCCAAAGTGCCAAGAGAGAGCTTGCTCTCCCTGTCTTTGAGTACTGTTTTCACTGTCCCGGTTACCTCTTTGCTAACATTCTCTTCAGAGCTGCAGTGAAACCAGGAACCACGTGGAGAAGGCACCCACACTGAAAATGACTGGAAGGAAGGTTGGGGCTTCTTCTCAGTGTCTCTGACATAGGGTTTCACTGTCCCAGGAAAGTCTCTGCTAACACCCTACAGAGCGCAGTGCCCAATATACAGAAACGTCTTGCGGTATCTCCTACAGGGAAAGTGCCAGGAGGAATTGTGGAGCTTGTTCTCAGTGTCTCTGAGAATTGCTCTGATTATCCGTGTGACCTCTTTGCTAAGACTCTCCAGAGAGACGTCCTCAAAACCAACACACATCTTGACATAGCTCCCTCATTGATCGCAGTGTCTCCAGGAACGGCATTCAAGGAGCCAGGAACTTTTCTCCCTACACTGTCCATTGAGTTGTCCTCAAAACCAATATACATCCTGCTATATCTCCCACATGGAAAGTGCTTGGCGGGAGAAGTGGGGATTATGTTTAGACTTTCTCGGAACTGCTTCAAATCAACTAGATAGCTTTGTGCTGTAAATCTCCCAACAGCCAAACGCAAAAGCAGCAAACATCTCGCTGTATGTTCCACATCCAAAGTGCCAAGAGAGTACTGTAGAGCTTGCTCTCCCTCTCTTTGAGTACTGTTTTCACTGTCCCGGTTACCTCTTTGCTAACATTCTCTTCAGAGCTGCAGTGAAACCAGGAACCACGTGGAGAAGGCACCCACACTGAAAGTGCCTGGAAGGAACATTGGGGCTTCTTCTCAGTGTCTCTGACATAGGGTTTCACTGTCCCAGGAAAGCCTCTGCTAACACCCTGCAGAGCGCTGTGCCCAATATACAGAAACGTCTTGCAGTATCTCCTACAGGGAAAGTGCCAGGAGGAATTGTGGAGCTTGGTCTCAGTGTCTCTGAGAATTGCTCTGATTATCCGTGTGACCTCTTTGCTAAGACTCTCCAGAGAGACGTCCTCAAAACCAACACACATCTTGACATATCTCCCACGCTGACTGCAGAGTATCCAGGAATGGCATTCAAGGAGCCAGGAACTTTTCTGCCCACACTCTCCGGGGACAGTTCCTTAAAACCAATATACATCCTGCTATATCTCCCACATGGAAAGTGCTTGGCGGGAGAAGTGGGGATTATGTTTAGACTTTCTCGGAACTGCTTCAACTCAACTAGATATCTTTGTGCTGTAAATCTCCCAACAGCCAAACGCAAAAGCAGCAAACATCTCGCTGTGTGTCCCATATCCAAAGTGCCAAGAGAGTACTGTAGAGCTTGCTCTCCCTGTCTTTGAGTACTGTTTTCACTGTCCCGGTTACCTCTTTGCTAACATTCTCTTCAGAGCTGCAGTGAAACCAGGAACCACGTGGAGAAGGCACCCACACTGAAAGTGCCTGGAAGGAACACTGGGGCTTCTTCTCAGTGTCTCTGATGTCGGGTTTCACTGTCCCAGGAAAGCCTCTGCTAACACCCTGCAGAGCGCTGTGCCCAATATACAGAAACGTCTTGCAGTATCTCCTACAGGGAAAGTGCCAGGAGGAATTGTGGAGCTTGTTCTCAGTGTCTCTGAGAATTGCTCTGATTATCCGTGTGACCTCTTTGCTAAGACTCTCCAGAGAGACGTCCTCAAAACCAACACACATCTTGACATATCTCCCTCATTGATCGCAGTGTCTCCAGGAACGGCATTCAAGGAGCCAGGAACTTTTCTCCCTACACTGTCCATTGAGTTGTCCTCAAAACCAATATACATCCTGCTATATCTCCCACATGGAAAGTGCTTGGCGGGAGAAGTGGGGATTATGTTTAGACTTTCTCGGAACTGCTTCAAATCAACTAGATAGCTTTGTGCTGTAAATCTCCCAACAGCCAAACGCAAAAGCAGCAAACATGTCGCTGTATGTTCCACATCCAAAGTGCCAAGAGAGTGCTGTAGAGCTTGCTCTCCCTCTCTTTGAGTACTGTTTTCAGTGTCCCGGTTACCTCTTTGCTAACATTCTCTTCAGAGCTGCAGTGAAACCAGGAACCACGTGGAGAAGGCACCCACACTGAAAGTGCCTGGAAGGAACATTGGGGCTTCTTCTCAGTGTCTCTGACATAGGGTTTCACTGTCCCGGGAAAGCCTCTGCTAACACCCTGCAGAGCGCTGTGCCCAATATACAGAAACGTCTTGCAGTATCTCCTACAGGGAAAGTGCCAGGAGGAATTGTGGAGCTTGGTCTCAGTGTCTCTGAGAATTGCTCTGATTATCCGTGTGACCTCTTTGCTAAGACTCTCCAGAGAGCCGTCCTCAAAACCAACACACATCTTGACATATCTCCCACATTGATCGCAGTGTCTCCAGGAACGGCATTCAAGGAGCCAGGAACTTTTCTCCCTACACTGTCCATTGAGTTGTCCTCAAAACCAATATACATCCTGCTATATCTCCCACATGGAAAGTGCTTGGCGGGAGAAGTGGGGATTATGTTTAGACTTTCTCGGAACTGCTTCAAATCAACTAGATAGCTTTGTGCTGTAAATCTCCCAACAGCCAAACGCAAAAGCAGCAAACCTCTCGCTGTATGTCCCACATCCAAAGTGCCAAGAGAGAGCTTGCTCTCCCTCTCTTTGAGTACTGTTTTCACTGTCCCGGTTACCTCTTTGCTAACATTCTCTTCAGAGCTGCAGTGAAACCAGGAACCACGTGGAGAAGGCACCCACACTGAAAATGACTGGAAGGAACGTTGGGGCTTCTTCTCAGTGTCTCTGACATAGGGTTTCACTGTCCCGGGAAAGTCTCTGCTAACACCCTGCAGAGCACAGCGCCCAATATACAGAAACGTCTTGCAGTATCTCCTACAGGGAAAGTGCCAGGAGGAATTGTGGAGCTTGGTCTCAGTGTCTCTGAGAATTGCTCTGATTATCCGTGTGACCTCTTTGCTAAGACTCTCCAGAGAGACGTCCTCAAAACCAACACACATCTTGACATATCTCCCACACTGACCGCAGAGTATCCAGGAACGGCATTCAAGGAGCCAGGAACTTTTCTGCCCACACTCTCCGGGGACAGTTCCTTAAAACCAATATACATCCTGCTACATCTCCCACATGGAAATTGCCAGGAGGGAAAAGTGGGGATTATGCTTAGACTTTCTCAGAACTGCTTCAACTCAACTAGATATCTTTGTGCTGTAAATCTCCCAACAGCCAAACGCAAAAGCAGCAAACCTCTCGCTGTATGTCCCACATCCAAAGTGCCAAGAGAGAGCTTGCTCTCCCTCTCTTTGAGTACTGTTTTCACTGTCCCGGTTACCTCTTTGCTAACATTCTCTTCAGAGCTGCAGTGAAACCAGGAACCACGTGGAGAAGGCACCCATACTGAAAGTGCCTGGAAGGAACATTGGGGCTTCTTCTCAGTGTCTCTGACATAGGGTTTCACTGTCCCGGGAAAGCCTCTGCTAACACCCTGCAGAGCGCTGTGCCCAATATACAGAAACGTCTTGCGGTATCTCCTACAGGGAAAGTGCCAGGAAGAATTGTGGAGCTTGGTCTCAGTGTCTCTGAGAATTGCTCTGATTATCCGTGTGACCTCTTTGCTAAGACTCTCCAGAGAGACATCCTCAAAACCAACACACATCTTGACATATCTCCCTCATTGATCGCAGTGTCTCCAGGAACGGCATTCAAGGAGCCAGGAACTTTTCTCCCTACACTGTCCATTGAGTTGTCCTCAAAACCAATATACATCCTGCTATATCTTCCACATGGAAAGTGCTTGGCGGGAGAAGTGGGGATTATGTTTAGACTTCCTCGGAACTGCTTCAAATCAACTAGATAGCTTTGTGCTGTAAATCTCCCAACAGCCAAACGCAAAAGCAGCAAACATCTCGCTGTATGTTCCACATCCAAAGTGCCAAGAGAGTACTGTAGATCTTGCTCTCCCTGTCTTTGAGTACTGTTTTCAGTGTCCCGGTTACCTCTTTGCTAACATTCTCTTCAGAGCTGCAGTGATACCAGGAACCACGTGGAGAAGGCACCCACACTGAAAGTGCCTGGAAGGAACATTGGGGCTTCTTCTCAGTGTCTCTGATGTCGGGTTTCACTGTCCCGGGAAAGCCTCTGCTAACACCCTGCAGAGCGCTGTGCCCAATATACAGAAACGTCTTGCAGTATCTCCTACAGGGAAAGTGCCAGGAGGAATTGTGGAGCTTGTTCTCAGTGTCTCTGAGAATTGCTCTGATTATCCGTGTGACCTCTTTGCTAAGACTCTCCAGAGAGACGTCCTCAAAACCAACACACATCTTGACATATCTCCCTCATTGATCGCAGTGTCTCCAGGAACGGCATTCAAGGAGCCAGGAACTTTTCTCCCTACACTGTCCATTGAGTTGTCCTCAAAACCAATATACATCCTGCTATATCTCCCACATGGAAAGTGCTTGGCGGGAGAAGTGGGGATTATGTTTAGACTTTCTCGGAACTGCTTCAAATCAACTAGATATCTTTGTGCTGTAAATCTCCCAACAGCCAAACGCAAAAGCAGCAAACATCTCGCTGTGTGTCCCATATCCAAAGTGCCAAGAGAGTACTGTAGAGCTTGCTCTCCCTGTCTTTGAGTACTGTTTTCACTGTCCCGGTTACCTCTTTGCTAACATTCTCTTCAGAGCTGCAGTGAAACCAGGAACCACGTGGAGAAGGCACCCACACTGAAAATGACTGGAAGGAAGGTTGGGGCTTCTTCTCAGTGTCTCTGACATAGGGTTTCACTGTCCCAGGAAAGCCTCTGCTAACACCCTGCAGAGCGCTGTGCCCAATATACAGAAACGTCTTGCAGTATCTCCTACAGGGAAAGTGCCAGGAGGAATTGTGGAGCTTGTTCTCAGTGTCTCTGAGAATTGCTCTGATTATCCGTGTGACCTCTTTGCTAAGACTCTCCAGAGAGACGTCCTCAAAACCAACACACATCTTGACATATCTCCCTCATTGATCGCAGTGTCTCCAGGAACGGCATTCAAGGAGCCAGGAACTTTTCTCCCTACACTGTCCATTGAGTTGTCCTCAAAACCAATATACATCCTGCTATATCTCCCACATGGAAAGTGCTTGGCGGGAGAAGTGGGGATTATGTTTAGACTTTCTCGGAACTGCTTCAAATCAACTAGATATCTTTGTGCTGTAAATCTCCCAACAGCCAAACGCAAAAGCAGCAAACATCTCGCTGTGTGTCCCATATCCAAAGTGCCAAGAGAGTACTGTAGAGCTTGCTCTCCCTGTCTTTGAGTACTGTTTTCACTGTCCCGGTTACCTCTTTGCTAACATTCTCTTCAGAGCTGCAGTGAAACCAGGAACCACGTGGAGAAGGCACCCACACTGAAAGTGCCTGGAAGGAACACTGGGGCTTCTTCTCAGTGTCTCTGACATAGGGTTTCACTGTCCCAGGAAAGTCTCTGCTAACACCCTGCAGAGCGCTGTGCCCAATATACAGAAACGTCTTGCAGTATCTCCTACAGGGAAAGTGCCAGGAGGAATTGTGGAGCTTGTTCTCAGTGTCTCTGAGAATTGCTCTGATTATCCGTGTGACCTCTTTGCTAAGACTCTCCAGAGAGCCGTCCTCAAAACCAACACACATCTTGACATATCTCCCTCATTGATCGCAGTGTCTCCAGGAACGGCATTCAAGGAGCCAGGAACTTTTCTCCCTACACTGTCCATTGAGTTGTCCTCAAAACCAATATACATCCTGCTATATCTCCCACATGGAAAGTGCTTGGCGGGAGAAGTGGGGATTATGTTTAGACTTTCTCGGAACTGCTTCAAATCAACTAGATAGCTTTGTGCTGTAAATCTCCCAACAGCCAAACGCAAAAGCAGCAAACATGTCGCTGTATGTTCCACATCCAAAGTGCCAAGAGAGTGCTGTAGAGCTTGCTCTCCCTGTCTTTGAGTACTGTTTTCACTGTCCCGGTTACCTCTTTGCTAACATTCTCTTCAGAGCTGCAGTGAAACCAGGAACCACGTGGAGAAGGCACCCACACTGAAAGTGCCTGGAAGGAACATTGGGGCTTCTTCTCAGTGTCTCTGACATAGGGTTTCACTGTCCCGGGAAAGCCTCTGCTAACACCCTGCAGAGCGCTGTGCCCAATATACAGAAACGTCTTGCAGTATCTCCTACAGGGAAAGTGCCAGGAGGAATTGTGGAGCTTGGTCTCAGTGTCTCTGAGAATTGCTCTGATTATCCGTGTGACCTCTTTGCTAAGACTCTCCAGAGAGCCGTCCTCAAAACCAACACACATCTTGACATATCTCCCTCATTGATCGCAGTGTCTCCAGGAACGGCATTCAAGGAGCCAGGAACTTTTCTCCCTACACTGTCCATTGAGTTGTCCTCAAAACCAATATACATCCTGCTATATCTCCCACATGGAAAGTGCTTGGCGGGAGAAGTGGGGATTATGTTTAGACTTTCTCGGAACTGCTTCAAATCAACTAGATATCTTTGTGCTGTAAATCTCCCAACAGCCAAACGCAAAAGCAGCAAACCTCTCGCTGTATGTCCCACATCCAAAGTGCCAAGAGAGAGCTTGCTCTCCCTCTCTTTGAGTACTGTTTTCACTGTCCCGGTTACCTCTTTGCTAACATTCTCTTCAGAGCTGCAGTGAAACCAGGAACCACGTGGAGAAGGCACCCACACTGAAAGTGCCTGGAAGGAACACTGGGGCTTCTTCTCAGTGTCTCTGACATAGGGTTTCACTGTCCCAGGAAAGCCTCTGCTAACACCCTGCAGAGCGCTGTGCCCAATATACAGAAACGTCTTGCAGTATCTCCTACAGGGAAAGTGCCAGGAGGAATTGTGGAGCTTGTTCTCAGTGTCTCTGAGAATTGCTCTGATTATCCGTGTGACCTCTTTGCTAAGACTCTCCAGAGAGACGTCCTCAAAACCAACACACATCTTGACATATCTCCCTCATTGATCGCAGTGTCTCCAGGAACGGCATTCAAGGAGCCAGGAACTTTTCTCCCTACACTGTCCATTGAGTTGTCCTCAAAACCAATATACATCCTGCTATATCTCCCACATGGAAAGTGCTTGGCGGGAGAAGTGGGGATTATGTTTAGACTTTCTCGGAACTGCTTCAAATCAACTAGATATCTTTGTGCTGTAAATCTCCCAACAGCCAAACGCAAAAGCAGCAAACATCTCGCTGTGTGTCCCATATCCAAAGTGCCAAGAGAGTACTGTAGAGCTTGCTCTCCCTGTCTTTGAGTACTGTTTTCACTGTCCCGGTTACCTCTTTGCTAACATTCTCTTCAGAGCTGCAGTGAAACCAGGAACCACGTGGAGAAGGCACCCACACTGAAAATGACTGGAAGGAAGGTTGGGGCTTCTTCTCAGTGTCTCTGACATAGGGTTTCACTGTCCCAGGAAAGCCTCTGCTAACACCCTGCAGAGCGCTGTGCCCAATATACAGAAACGTCTTGCAGTATCTCCTACAGGGAAAGTGCCAGGAGGAATTGTGGAGCTTGTTCTCAGTGTCTCTGAGAATTGCTCTGATTATCCGTGTGACCTCTTTGCTAAGACTCTCCAGAGAGACGTCCTCAAAACCAACACACATCTTGACATATCTCCCTCATTGATCGCAGTGTCTCCAGGAACGGCATTCAAGGAGCCAGGAACTTTTCTCCCTACACTGTCCATTGAGTTGTCCTCAAAACCAATATACATCCTGCTATATCTCCCACATGGAAAGTGCTTGGCGGGAGAAGTGGGGATTATGTTTAGACTTTCTCGGAACTGCTTCAAATCAACTAGATATCTTTGTGCTGTAAATCTCCCAACAGCCAAACGCAAAAGCAGCAAACATCTCGCTGTGTGTCCCATATCCAAAGTGCCAAGAGAGTACTGTAGAGCTTGCTCTCCCTGTCTTTGAGTACTGTTTTCAGTGTCCCGGTTACCTCTTTGCTAACATTCTCTTCAGAGCTGCAGTGAAACCAGGAACCACGTGGAGAAGGCACCCACACTGAAAGTGCCTGGAAGGAACACTGGGGCTTCTTCTCAGTGTCTCTGACATAGGGTTTCACTGTCCCAGGAAAGTCTCTGCTAACACCCTGCAGAGCGCTGTGCCCAATATACAGAAACGTCTTGCAGTATCTCCTACAGGGAAAGTGCCAGGAGGAATTGTGGAGCTTGTTCTCAGTGTCTCTGAGAATTGCTCTGATTATCCGTGTGACCTCTTTGCTAAGACTCTCCAGAGAGACGTCCTCAAAACCAACACACATCTTGACATATCTCCCTCATTGATCGCAGTGTCTCCAGGAACGGCATTCAAGGAGCCAGGAACTTTTCTCCCTACACTGTCCATTGAGTTGTCCTCAAAACCAATATACATCCTGCTATATCTCCCACATGGAAAGTGCTTGGCGGGAGAAGTGGGGATTATGTTTAGACTTTCTCGGAACTGCTTCAAATCAACTAGATATCTTTGTGCTGTAAATCTCCCAACAGCCAAACGCAAAAGCAGCAAACATCTCGCTGTGTGTCCCATATCCAAAGTGCCAAGAGAGTACTGTAGAGCTTGCTCTCCCTGTCTTTGAGTACTGTTTTCACTGTCCCGGTTACCTCTTTGCTAACATTCTCTTCAGAGCTGCAGTGAAACCAGGAACCACGTGGAGAAGGCACCCACACTGAAAATGACTGGAAGGAAGGTTGGGGCTTCTTCTCAGTGTCTCTGACATAGGGTTTCACTGTCCCAGGAAAGCCTCTGCTAACACCCTGCAGAGCGCTGTGCCCAATATACAGAAACGTCTTGCAGTATCTCCTACAGGGAAAGTGCCAGGAGGAATTGTGGAGCTTGTTCTCAGTGTCTCTGAGAATTGCTCTGATTATCCGTGTGACCTCTTTGCTAAGACTCTCCAGAGAGACGTCCTCAAAACCAACACACATCTTGACATATCTCCCTCATTGATCGCAGTGTCTCCAGGAACGGCATTCAAGGAGCCAGGAACTTTTCTCCCTACACTGTCCATTGAGTTGTCCTCAAAACCAATATACATCCTGCTATATCTCCCACATGGAAAGTGCTTGGCGGGAGAAGTGGGGATTATGTTTAGACTTTCTCGGAACTGCTTCAAATCAACTAGATATCTTTGTGCTGTAAATCTCCCAACAGCCAAACGCAAAAGCAGCAAACATCTCGCTGTGTGTCCCATATCCAAAGTGCCAAGAGAGTACTGTAGAGCTTGCTCTCCCTGTCTTTGAGTACTGTTTTCAGTGTCCCGGTTACCTCTTTGCTAACATTCTCTTCAGAGCTGCAGTGAAACCAGGAACCACGTGGAGAAGGCACCCACACTGAAAGTGCCTGGAAGGAACACTGGGGCTTCTTCTCAGTGTCTCTGACATAGGGTTTCACTGTCCCAGGAAAGTCTCTGCTAACACCCTGCAGAGCGCTGTGCCCAATATACAGAAACGTCTTGCAGTATCTCCTACAGGGAAAGTGCCAGGAGGAATTGTGGAGCTTGTTCTCAGTGTCTCTGAGAATTGCTCTGATTATCCGTGTGACCTCTTTGCTAAGACTCTCCAGAGAGCCGTCCTCAAAACCAACACACATCTTGACATATCTCCCTCATTGATCGCAGTGTCTCCAGGAACGGCATTCAAGGAGCCAGGAACTTTTCTCCCTACACTGTCCATTGAGTTGTCCTCAAAACCAATATACATCCTGCTATATCTCCCACATGGAAAGTGCTTGGCGGGAGAAGTGGGGATTATGTTTAGACTTTCTCGGAACTGCTTCAAATCAACTAGATATCTTTGTGCTGTAAATCTCCCAACAGCCAAACGCAAAAGCAGCAAACATCTCGCTGTGTGTCCCATATCCAAAGTGCCAAGAGAGTACTGTAGAGCTTGCTCTCCCTGTCTTTGAGTACTGTTTTCACTGTCCCGGTTACCTCTTTGCTAACATTCTCTTCAGAGCTGCAGTGAAACCAGGAACCACGTGGAGAAGGCACCCACACTGAAAGTGCCTGGAAGGAACACTGGGGCTTCTTCTCAGTGTCTCTGACATAGGGTTTCACTGTCCCAGGAAAGTCTCTGCTAACACCCTGCAGAGCGCTGTGCCCAATATACAGAAACGTCTTGCAGTATCTCCTACAGGGAAAGTGCCAGGAGGAATTGTGGAGCTTGTTCTCAGTGTCTCTGAGAATTGCTCTGATTATCCGTGTGACCTCTTTGCTAAGACTCTCCAGAGAGCCGTCCTCAAAACCAACACACATCTTGACATATCTCCCTCATTGATCGCAGTGTCTCCAGGAACGGCATTCAAGGAGCCAGGAACTTTTCTCCCTACACTGTCCATTGAGTTGTCCTCAAAACCAATATACATCCTGCTATATCTCCCACATGGAAAGTGCTTGGCGGGAGAAGTGGGGATTATGTTTAGACTTTCTCGGAACTGCTTCAAATCAACTAGATAGCTTTGTGCTGTAAATCTCCCAACAGCCAAACGCAAAAGCAGCAAACATGTCGCTGTATGTTCCACATCCAAAGTGCCAAGAGAGTGCTGTAGAGCTTGCTCTCCCTGTCTTTGAGTACTGTTTTCACTGTCCCGGTTACCTCTTTGCTAACATTCTCTTCAGAGCTGCAGTGAAACCAGGAACCACGTGGAGAAGGCACCCACACTGAAAGTGCCTGGAAGGAACATTGGGGCTTCTTCTCAGTGTCTCTGACATAGGGTTTCACTGTCCCGGGAAAGCCTCTGCTAACACCCTGCAGAGCGCTGTGCCCAATATACAGAAACGTCTTGCAGTATCTCCTACAGGGAAAGTGCCAGGAGGAATTGTGGAGCTTGGTCTCAGTGTCTCTGAGAATTGCTCTGATTATCCGTGTGACCTCTTTGCTAAGACTCTCCAGAGAGCCGTCCTCAAAACCAACACACATCTTGACATATCTCCCTCATTGATCGCAGTGTCTCCAGGAACGGCATTCAAGGAGCCAGGAACTTTTCTCCCTACACTGTCCATTGAGTTGTCCTCAAAACCAATATACATCCTGCTATATCTCCCACATGGAAAGTGCTTGGCGGGAGAAGTGGGGATTATGTTTAGACTTTCTCGGAACTGCTTCAAATCAACTAGATATCTTTGTGCTGTAAATCTCCCAACAGCCAAACGCAAAAGCAGCAAACCTCTCGCTGTATGTCCCACATCCAAAGTGCCAAGAGAGAGGTTGCTCTCCCTCTCTTTGAGTACTGTTTTCACTGTCCCGGTTACCTCTTTGCTAACATTCTCTTCAGAGCTGCAGTGAAACCAGGAACCACGTGGAGAAGGCACCCACACTGAAAGTGCCTGGAAGGAACACTGGGGCTTCTTCTCAGTGTCTCTGACATAGGGTTTCACTGTCCCAGGAAAGCCTCTGCTAACACCCTGCAGAGCGCTGTGCCCAATATACAGAAACGTCTTGCAGTATCTCCTACAGGGAAAGTGCCAGGAGGAATTGTGGAGCTTGTTCTCAGTGTCTCTGAGAATTGCTCTGATTATCCGTGTGACCTCTTTGCTAAGACTCTCCAGAGAGACGTCCTCAAAACCAACACACATCTTGACATATCTCCCTCATTGATCGCAGTGTCTCCAGGAACGGCATTCAAGGAGCCAGGAACTTTTCTCCCTACACTGTCCATTGAGTTGTCCTCAAAACCAATATACATCCTGCTATATCTCCCACATGGAAAGTGCTTGGCGGGAGAAGTGGGGATTATGTTTAGACTTTCTCGGAACTGCTTCAAATCAACTAGATATCTTTGTGCTGTAAATCTCCCAACAGCCAAACGCAAAAGCAGCAAACATCTCGCTGTGTGTCCCATATCCAAAGTGCCAAGAGAGTACTGTAGAGCTTGCTCTCCCTGTCTTTGAGTACTGTTTTCACTGTCCCGGTTACCTCTTTGCTAACATTCTCTTCAGAGCTGCAGTGAAACCAGGAACCACGTGGAGAAGGCACCCACACTGAAAATGACTGGAAGGAAGGTTGGGGCTTCTTCTCAGTGTCTCTGACATAGGGTTTCACTGTCCCAGGAAAGCCTCTGCTAACACCCTGCAGAGCGCTGTGCCCAATATACAGAAACGTCTTGCAGTATCTCCTACAGGGAAAGTGCCAGGAGGAATTGTGGAGCTTGTTCTCAGTGTCTCTGAGAATTGCTCTGATTATCCATGTGACCTCTTTGCTAAGACTCTCCAGAGAGACGTCCTCAAAACCAACACACATCTTGACATATCTCCCTCATTGATCGCAGTGTCTCCAGGAACGGCATTCAAGGAGCCAGGAACTTTTCTCCCTACACTGTCCATTGAGTTGTCCTCAAAACCAATATACATCCTGCTATATCTCCCACATGGAAAGTGCTTGGCGGGAGAAGTGGGGATTATGTTTAGACTTTCTCGGAACTGCTTCAAATCAACTAGATATCTTTGTGCTGTAAATCTCCCAACAGCCAAACGCAAAAGCAGCAAACATCTCGCTGTGTGTCCCATATCCAAAGTGCCAAGAGAGTACTGTAGAGCTTGCTCTCCCTCTCTTTGAGTACTGTTTTCACTGTCCCGGTTACCTCTTTGCTAACATTCTCTTCAGAGCTGCAGTGAAACCAGGAACCACGTGGAGAAGGCACCCACACTGAAAGTGCCTGGAAGGAACACTGGGGCTTCTTCTCAGTGTCTCTGACATAGGGTTTCACTGTCCCAGGAAAGCCTCTGCTAACACCCTGCAGAGCGCTGTGCCCAATATACAGAAACGTCTTGCAGTATCTCCTACAGGGAAAGTGCCAGGAGGAATTGTGGAGCTTGTTCTCAGTGTCTCTGAGAATTGCTCTGATTATCCGTGTGACCTCTTTGCTAAGACTCTCCAGAGAGACGTCCTCAAAACCAACACACATCTTGACATATCTCCCTCATTGATCGCAGTGTCTCCAGGAACGGCATTCAAGGAGCCAGGAACTTTTCTCCCTACACTGTCCATTGAGTTGTCCTCAAAACCAATATACATCCTGCTATATCTCCCACATGGAAAGTGCTTGGCGGGAGAAGTGGGGATTATGTTTAGACTTTCTCGGAACTGCTTCAAATCAACTAGATAGCTTTGTGCTGTAAATCTCCCAACAGCCAAACGCAAAAGCAGCAAACATGTCGCTGTATGTTCCACATCCAAAGTGCCAAGAGAGTGCTGTAGAGCTTGCTCTCCCTCTCTTTGAGTACTGTTTTCACTGTCCCGGTTACCTCTTTGCTAACATTCTCTTCAGAGCTGCAGTGAAACCAGGAACCACGTGGAGAAGGCACCCACACTGAAAGTGCCTGGAAGGAACATTGGGGCTTCTTCTCAGTGTCTCTGACATAGGGTTTCACTGTCCCGGGAAAGCCTCTGCTAACACCCTGCAGAGCACAGCGCCCAATATACAGAAACGTCTTGCAGTATCTCCTACAGGGAAAGTGCCAGGAGGAATTGTGGAGCTTGGTCTCAGTGTCTCTGAGAATTGCTCTGATTATCCGTGTGACCTCTTTGCTAAGACTCTCCAGAGAGACGTCCTCAAAACCAACACACATCTTGACATATCTCCCACACTGACCGCAGAGTATCCAGGAACGGCATTCAAGGAGCCAGGAACTTTTCTGCCCACACTCTCCGGGGACAGTTCCTTAAAACCAATATACATCCTGCTACATCTCCCACATGGAAATTGCCAGCAGGGAGAAGTGGGGATTATGTTTAGACTTTCTCGGAACTGCTTCAAATCAACTAGATAGCTTTGTGCTGTAAATCTCCCAACAGCCAAACGCAAAAGCAGCAAACCTCTCGCTGTATGTCCCACATCCAAAGTGCCAAGAGAGTACTGTAGAGCTTGCTCTCCCTCTCTTTGAGTACTGTTTTCACTGTCCCGGTTACCTCTTTGCTAACATTCTCTTCAGAGCTGCAGTGATACCAGGAACCACGTGGAGAAGGCACCCACACTGAAAGTGCCTGGAAGGAACATTGGGGCTTCTTCTCAGTGTCTCTGATGTCGGGTTTCACTGTCCCGGGAAAGCCTCTGCTAACACCCTGCAGAGCGCAGTGCCCAATATACAGAAACGTCTTGCAGTATCTCCTACAGGGAAAGTGCCAGGAGGAATTGTGGAGCTTGTTCTCAGTGTCTCTGAGAATTGCTCTGATTATCCGTGTGACCTCTTTGCTAAGACTCTCCAGAGAGACGTCCTCAAAACCAACACACATCTTGACATATCTCCCACATTGATCGCACTGTCTCCAGGAACGGCATTCAAGGAGCCAGGAACTTTTCTCCCTACACTGTCCATTGAGTTGTCCTCAAAACCAATATACATCCTGCTATATCTCCCACATGGAAAGTGCTTGGCGGGAGAAGTGGGGATTATGTTTAGACTTTCTCGGAACTGCTTCAAATCAACTAGATATCTTTGTGCTGTAAATCTCCCAACAGCCAAACGCAAAAGCAGCAAACATCTCGCTGTATGTCCCACATCGTAAGTGCCAAGAGAGAGCTTGCTCTCCCTGTCTTTGAGTACTGTTTTCAGTGTCCCGGTTACCTCTTTGCTAACATTCTCTTCAGAGCTGCAGTGAAACCAGGAACCACGTGGAGAAGGCACCCACACTGAAAATGACTGGAAGGAAGGTTGGGGCTTCTTCTCAGTGTCTCTGACATAGGGTTTCACTGTCCCAGGAAAGTCTCTGCTAACACCCTACAGAGCGCAGTGCCCAATATACAGAAACGTCTTGCGGTATCTCCTACAGGGAAAGTGCCAGGAGGAATTGTGGAGCTTGTTCTCAGTGTCTCTGAGAATTGCTCTGATTATCCGTGTGACCTCTTTGCTAAGACTCTCCAGAGAGACGTCCTCAAAACCAACACACATCTTGACATATCTCCCTCATTGATCGCAGTGTCTCCAGGAACGGCATTCAAGGAGCCAGGAACTTTTCTCCCTACACTGTCCATTGAGTTGTCCTCAAAACCAATATACATCCTGCTATATCTCCCACATGGAAAGTGCCAGGAGGGAGAAGTGGGGATTATGTTTAGACTTTCTCGGAACTGCTTCAAATCAACTAGATATCTTTGTGCTGTAAATCTCCCAACAGCCAAACGCAAAAGCAGCAAACATCTCGCTGTATGTCCCATATCCAAAGTGCCAAGAGAGTACTGTAGAGCTTGCTCTCCCTGTCTTTGAGTACTGTTTTCACTGTCCCGGTTACCTCTTTGCTAACATTCTCTTCAGAGCTGCAGTGAAACCAGGAACCACGTGGAGAAGGCACCCACACTGAAAGTGCCTGGAAGGAACATTGGGGCTTCTTCTCAGTGTCTCTGACATAGGGTTTCACTGTCCCGGGAAAGCCTCTGCTAACACCCTGCAGAGCGCTGTGCCCAATATACAGAAACGTCTTGCAGTATCTCCTACAGGGAAAGTGCCAGGAGGAATTGTGGAGCTTGTTCTCAGTGTCTCTGAGAATTGCTCTGATTATCCGTGTGACCTCTTTGCTAAGACTCTCCAGAGAGACGTCCTCAAAACCAACACACATCTTGACATATCTCCCACATTGATCGCAGTGTCTCCAGGAACGGCATTCAAGGAGCCAGGAACTTTTCTCCCTACACTGTCCATTGAGTTGTCCTCAAACCCAATATACATCCTGCTATATCTCCCACATGGAAAGTGCTTGGCGGGAGAAGTGGGGATTATGTTTAGACTTTCTCGGAACTGCTTCAAATCAACTAGATATCTTTGTGCTGTAAATCGCCCAACAGCCAAACGCAAAAGCAGCAAACATCTCGCTGTATGTCCCACATCGTAAGTGCCAAGAGAGAGCTTGCTCTCCCTGTCTTTGAGTACTGTTTTCAGTGTCCCGGTTACCTCTTTGCTAACATTCTCTTCAGAGCTGCAGTGAAACCAGGAACCACGTGGAGAAGGCACCCACACTGAAAGTGCCTGGAAGGAACATTGGGGCTTCTTCTCAGTGTCTCTGACATAGGGTTTCACTGTCCCGGGAAAGCCTCTGCTAACACCCTGCAGAGCGCTGTGCCCAATATACAGAAACGTCTTGCAGTATCTCCTACAGGGAAAGTGCCAGGAGGAATTGTGGAGCTTGTTCTCAGTGTCTCTGAGAATTGCTCTGATTATCCGTGTGACCTCTTTGCTAAGACTCTCCAGAGAGACGTCCTCAAAACCAACACACATCTTGACATATCTCCCACATTGATCGCAGTGTCTCCAGGAACGGCATTCAAGGAGCCAGGAACTTTTCTCCCTACACTGTCCATTGAGTTGTCCTCAAACCCAATATACATCCTGCTATATCTCCCACATGGAAAGTGCTTGGCGGGAGAAGTGGGGATTATGTTTAGACTTTCTCGGAACTGCTTCAAATCAACTAGATAGCTTTGTGCTGTAAATCTCCCAACAGCCAAATCAAAAGCAGCAAACATCTCGCTGTATGTCCCACATCCAAAGTGCCAAGAGAGTACTGTAGAGCTTGCTCTCCCTGTCTTTGAGTACTGTTTTCACTGTCCCGGTTACCTCTTTGCTAACATTCTCTTCAGAGCTGCAGTGATACCAGGAACCACGTGGAGAAGGCACCCACACTGAAAGTGCCTGGAAGGAACATTGGGGCTTCTTCTCAGTGTCTCTGATGTCGGGTTTCACTGTCCCGGGAAAGCCTCTGCTAACACCCTGCAGAGCGCAGTGCCCAATATACAGAAACGTCTTGCAGTATCTCCTACAGGGAAAGTGCCAGGAGGAATTGTGGAGCTTGTTCTCAGTGTCTCTGAGAATTGCTCTGATTATCCGTGTGACCTCTTTGCTAAGACTCTCCAGAGAGACGTCCTCAAAACCAACACACATCTTGACATATCTCCCACATTGATCGCACTGTCTCCAGGAACGGCATTCAAGGAGCCAGGAACTTTTCTCCCTACACTGTCCATTGAGTTGTCCTCAAAACCAATATACATCCTGCTATATCTCCCACATGGAAAGTGCTTGGCGGGAGAAGTGGGGATTATGTTTAGACTTTCTCGGAACTGCTTCAAATCAACTAGATATCTTTGTGCTGTAAATCTCCCAACAGCCAAACGCAAAAGCAGCAAACATCTCGCTGTATGTCCCACATCGTAAGTGCCAAGAGAGAGCTTGCTCTCCCTGTCTTTGAGTACTGTTTTCAGTGTCCCGGTTACCTCTTTGCTAACATTCTCTTCAGAGCTGCAGTGAAACCAGGAACCACGTGGAGAAGGCACCCACACTGAAAATGACTGGAAGGAAGGTTGGGGCTTCTTCTCAGTGTCTCTGACATAGGGTTTCACTGTCCCAGGAAAGTCTCTGCTAACACCCTACAGAGCGCAGTGCCCAATATACAGAAACGTCTTGCGGTATCTCCTACAGGGAAAGTGCCAGGAGGAATTGTGGAGCTTGTTCTCAGTGTCTCTGAGAATTGCTCTGATTATCCGTGTGACCTCTTTGCTAAGACTCTCCAGAGAGACGTCCTCAAAACCAACACACATCTTGACATATCTCCCTCATTGATCGCAGTGTCTCCAGGAACGGCATTCAAGGAGCCAGGAACTTTTCTCCCTACACTGTCCATTGAGTTGTCCTCAAAACCAATATACATCCTGCTATATCTCCCACATGGAAAGTGCCAGGAGGGAGAAGTGGGGATTATGTTTAGACTTTCTCGGAACTGCTTCAAATCAACTAGATATCTTTGTGCTGTAAATCTCCCAACAGCCAAACGCAAAAGCAGCAAACATCTCGCTGTATGTCCCATATCCAAAGTGCCAAGAGAGTACTGTAGAGCTTGCTCTCCCTGTCTTTGAGTACTGTTTTCACTGTCCCGGTTACCTCTTTGCTAACATTCTCTTCAGAGCTGCAGTGAAACCAGGAACCACGTGGAGAAGGCACCCACACTGAAAGTGCCTGGAAGGAACATTGGGGCTTCTTCTCAGTGTCTCTGACATAGGGTTTCACTGTCCCGGGAAAGCCTCTGCTAACACCCTGCAGAGCGCTGTGCCCAATATACAGAAACGTCTTGCAGTATCTCCTACAGGGAAAGTGCCAGGAGGAATTGTGGAGCTTGTTCTCAGTGTCTCTGAGAATTGCTCTGATTATCCGTGTGACCTCTTTGCTAAGACTCTCCAGAGAGACGTCCTCAAAACCAACACACATCTTGACATATCTCCCACATTGATCGCAGTGTCTCCAGGAACGGCATTCAAGGAGCCAGGAACTTTTCTCCCTACACTGTCCATTGAGTTGTCCTCAAACCCAATATACATCCTGCTATATCTCCCACATGGAAAGTGCTTGGCGGGAGAAGTGGGGATTATGTTTAGACTTTCTCGGAACTGCTTCAAATCAACTAGATATCTTTGTGCTGTAAATCTCCCAACAGCCAAACGCAAAAGCAGCAAACATCTCGCTGTATGTCCCACATCGTAAGTGCCAAGAGAGAGCTTGCTCTCCCTGTCTTTGAGTACTGTTTTCAGTGTCCCGGTTACCTCTTTGCTAACATTCTCTTCAGAGCTGCAGTGAAACCAGGAACCACGTGGAGAAGGCACCCACACTGAAAATGACTGGAAGGAAGGTTGGGGCTTCTTCTCAGTGTCTCTGACATAGGGTTTCACTGTCCCAGGAAAGTCTCTGCTAACACCCTACAGAGCGCAGTGCCCAATATACAGAAACGTCTTGCGGTATCTCCTACAGGGAAAGTGCCAGGAGGAATTGTGGAGCTTGTTCTCAGTGTCTCTGAGAATTGCTCTGATTATCCGTGTGACCTCTTTGCTAAGACTCTCCAGAGAGACGTCCTCAAAACCAACACACATCTTGACATATCTCCCTCATTGATCGCAGTGTCTCCAGGAACGGCATTCAAGGAGCCAGGAACTTTTCTCCCTACACTGTCCATTGAGTTGTCCTCAAAACCAATATACATCCTGCTATATCTCCCACATGGAAAGTGCCAGGAGGGAGAAGTGGGGATTATGTTTAGACTTTCTCGGAACTGCTTCAAATCAACTAGATATCTTTGTGCTGTAAATCTCCCAACAGCCAAACGCAAAAGCAGCAAACATCTCGCTGTATGTCCCATATCCAAAGTGCCAAGAGAGTACTGTAGAGCTTGCTCTCCCTGTCTTTGAGTACTGTTTTCACTGTCCCGGTTACCTCTTTGCTAACATTCTCTTCAGAGCTGCAGTGAAACCAGGAACCACGTGGAGAAGGCACCCACACTGAAAGTGCCTGGAAGGAACATTGGGGCTTCTTCTCAGTGTCTCTGACATAGGGTTTCACTGTCCCGGGAAAGCCTCTGCTAACACCCTGCAGAGCGCTGTGCCCAATATACAGAAACGTCTTGCAGTATCTCCTACAGGGAAAGTGCCAGGAGGAATTGTGGAGCTTGTTCTCAGTGTCTCTGAGAATTGCTCTGATTATCCGTGTGACCTCTTTGCTAAGACTCTCCAGAGAGACGTCCTCAAAACCAACACACATCTTGACATATCTCCCACATTGATCGCAGTGTCTCCAGGAACGGCATTCAAGGAGCCAGGAACTTTTCTCCCTACACTGTCCATTGAGTTGTCCTCAAACCCAATATACATCCTGCTATATCTCCCACATGGAAAGTGCTTGGCGGGAGAAGTGGGGATTATGTTTAGACTTTCTCGGAACTGCTTCAAATCAACTAGATATCTTTGTGCTGTAAATCGCCCAACAGCCAAACGCAAAAGCAGCAAACATCTCGCTGTATGTCCCACATCGTAAGTGCCAAGAGAGAGCTTGCTCTCCCTGTCTTTGAGTACTGTTTTCAGTGTCCCGGTTACCTCTTTGCTAACATTCTCTTCAGAGCTGCAGTGAAACCAGGAACCACGTGGAGAAGGCACCCACACTGAAAGTGCCTGGAAGGAACATTGGGGCTTCTTCTCAGTGTCTCTGACATAGGGTTTCACTGTCCCGGGAAAGCCTCTGCTAACACCCTGCAGAGCGCTGTGCCCAATATACAGAAACGTCTTGCAGTATCTCCTACAGGGAAAGTGCCAGGAGGAATTGTGGAGCTTGTTCTCAGTGTCTCTGAGAATTGCTCTGATTATCCGTGTGACCTCTTTGCTAAGACTCTCCAGAGAGACGTCCTCAAAACCAACACACATCTTGACATATCTCCCACATTGATCGCAGTGTCTCCAGGAACGGCATTCAAGGAGCCAGGAACTTTTCTCCCTACACTGTCCATTGAGTTGTCCTCAAACCCAATATACATCCTGCTATATCTCCCACATGGAAAGTGCTTGGCGGGAGAAGTGGGGATTATGTTTAGACTTTCTCGGAACTGCTTCAAATCAACTAGATAGCTTTGTGCTGTAAATCTCCCAACAGCCAAATCAAAAGCAGCAAACATCTCGCTGTATGTCCCACATCCAAAGTGCCAAGAGAGTACTGTAGAGCTTGCTCTCCCTGTCTTTGAGTACTGTTTTCACTGTCCCGGTTACCTCTTTGCTAACATTCTCTTCAGAGCTGCAGTGAAACCAGGAACCACGTGGAGAAGGCACCCACACTGAAAGTGCCTGGAAGGAACATTGGGGCTTCTTCTCAGTGTCTCTGACATAGGGTTTCACTGTCCCGGGAAAGCCTCTGCTAACACCCTGCAGAGCGCTGTGCCCAATATACAGAAACGTCTTGCAGTATCTCCTACAGGGAAAGTGCCAGGAGGAATTGTGGAGCTTGTTCTCAGTGTCTCTGAGAATTGCTCTGATTATCCGTGTGACCTCTTTGCTAAGACTCTCCAGAGAGACGTCCTCAAAACCAACACACATCTTGACATATCTCCCACATTGATCGCAGTGTCTCCAGGAACGGCATTCAAGGAGCCAGGAACTTTTCTCCCTACACTGTCCATTGAGTTGTCCTCAAAACCAATATACATCCTGCTATATCTCCCACACGGAAAGTGCTTGGCGGGAGAAGTGGGGATTATGTTTAGACTTTCTCGGAACTGCTTCAAATCAACTAGATATCTTTGTGCTGTAAATCTCCCAACAGCCAAACGCAAAAGCAGCAAACCTCTCGCTGTATGTCCCACATCCAAAGTGCCAAGAGAGAGCTTGCTCTCCCTGTCTTTGAGTACTGTTTTCACTGTCCCGGTTACCTCTTTGCTAACATTCTCTTCAGAGCTGCAGTGAAACCAGGAACCACGTGGAGAAGGCACCCACACTGAAAATGACTGGAAGGAACGTTGGGGCTTCTTCTCAGTGTCTCTGACATAGGGTTTCACTGTCCCAGGAAAGTCTCTGCTAACACCCTACAGAGCGCAGTGCCCAATATACAGAAACGTCTTGCGGTATCTCCTACAGGGAAAGTGCCAGGAGGAATTGTGGAGCTTGTTCTCAGTGTCTCTGAGAATTGCTCTGATTATCCGTGTGACCTCTTTGCTAAGACTCTCCAGAGAGCCGTCCTCAAAACCAACACACATCTTGACATATCTCCCTCATTGATCGCAGTGTCTCCAGGAACGGCATTCAAGGAGCCAGGAACTTTTCTCCCTACACTGTCCATTGAGTTGTCCTCAAAACCAATATACATCCTGCTATATCTCCCACATGGAAAGTGCTTGGGGGGAGAAGTGGGGATTATGTTTAGACTTTCTCGGAACTGCTTCAAATCAACTAGATATCTTTGTGCTGTAAATCTCCCAACAGCCAAACGCAAAAGCAGCAAACATCTCGCTGTATGTCCCATATCCAAAGTGCCAAGAGAGTACTGTAGAGCTTGCTCTCCCTGTCTTTGAGTACTGTTTTCACTGTCCCGGTTACCTCTTTGCTAACATTCTCTTCAGAGCTGCAGTGATACCAGGAACCACGTGGAGAAGGCACCCACACTGAAAGTGCCTGGAAGGAACATTGGGGCTTCTTCTCAGTGTCTCTGATGTCGGGTTTCACTGTCCCGGGAAAGCCTCTGCTAACACCCTGCAGAAAGCTGTGCCCAATATACAGAAACGTCTTGCAGTATCTCCTACAGGGAAAGTGCCAGGAGGAATTGTGGAGCTTGGTCTCAGTGTCTCTGAGAATTGCTCTGATTATCCGTGTGACCTCTTTGCTAAGACTCTCCAGAGAGACGTCCTCAAAACCAACACACATCTTGACATATCTCCCACATTGATCGCACTGTCTCCAGGAACGGCATTCAAGGAGCCAGGAACTTTTCTCCCTACACTGTCCATTGAGTTGTCCTCAAAACCAATATACATCCTGCTATATCTCCCACACGGAAAGTGCTTGGCGGGAGAAGTGGGGATTATGTTTAGACTTTCTCGGAACTGCTTCAAATCAACTAGATAGCTTTGTGCTGTAAATCTCCCAACAGCCAAACGCAAAAGCAGCAAACATCTCGCTGTATGTCCCACATCGTAAGTGCCAAGAGAGAGCTTGCTCTCCCTGTCTTTGAGTACTGTTTTCAGTGTCCCGGTTACCTCTTTGCTAACATTCTCTTCAGAGCTGCAGTGAAACCAGGAACCACGTGGAGAAGGCACCCACACTGAAAATGACTGGAAGGAAGGTTGGGGCTTCTTCTCAGTGTCTCTGACATAGGGTTTCACTGTCCCAGGAAAGTCTCTGCTAACACCCTACAGAGCGCAGTGCCCAATATACAGAAACGTCTTGCGGTATCTCCTACAGGGAAAGTGCCAGGAGGAATTGTGGAGCTTGTTCTCAGTGTCTCTGAGAATTGCTCTGATTATCCGTGTGACCTCTTTGCTAAGACTCTCCAGAGAGCCGTCCTCAAAACCAACACACATCTTGACATATCTCCCTCATTGATCGCAGTGTCTCCAGGAACGGCATTCAAGGAGCCAGGAACTTTTCTCCCTACACTGTCCATTGAGTTGTCCTCAAAACCAATATACATCCTGCTATATCTCCCACATGGAAAGTGCTTGGCGGGAGAAGTGGGGATTATGTTTAGACTTTCTCGGAACTGCTTCAAATCAACTAGATAGCTTTGTGCTGTAAATCTCCCAACAGCCAAACGCAAAAGCAGCAAACATCTCGCTGTATGTCCCATATCCAAAGTGCCAAGAGAGAGCTTGCTCTCCCTCTCTTTGAGTACTGTTTTCACTGTCCCGGTTACCTCTTTGCTAACATTCTCTTCAGAGCTGCAGTGATACCAGGAACCACGTGGAGAAGGCACCCACACTGAAAGTGCCTGGAAGGAACACTGGGGCTTCTTCTCAGTGTCTCTGACATAGGGTTTCACTGTCCCGGGAAAGCCTCTGCTAACACCCTGCAGAGCACAGCGCCCAATATACAGAAACGTCTTGCAGTACCTCCTACAGGGAAAGTGCCAGGAGGAATTGTGGAGCTTGTTCTCAGTGTCTCTGAGAATTGCTCTGATTATCCGTGTGACCTCTTTGCTAAGACTCTCCGGAGAGACGTCCTCAAAACCAACACACATCTTGACATATCTCCCACACTGACCGCAGAGTATCCAGGAACGGCATTCAAGGAGCCAGGAAATTTTCTGCCCACACTCTCCGGGGACAGTTCCTTAAAACCAATATACATCCTGCTACATCTCCCACATGGAAATTGCCAGGAGGGATAAGTGGGGATTATGCTTAGACTTTCTCAGAACTGCTTCAACTCAACTAGATATCTTTGTGCTGTAAATCTCCCAACAGCCAAACGCAAAAGCAGCAAACATGTCGCTGTATGTCCCACATCGTAAGTGCCAAGAGAGAGCTTGCTCTCCCTGTCTTTGAGTACTGTTTTCACTGTCCCGGTTACCTCTTTGCTAACATTCTCTTCAGAGCTGCAGTGAAACCAGGAACCACGTGGAGAAGGCACCCACACTGAAAGTGCCTGGAAGGAACATTGGGGCTTCTTCTCAGTGTCTCTGACATAGGGTTTCACTGTCCCGGGAAAGCCTCTGCTAACACCCTGCAGAGCGCTGTGCCCAATATACAGAAACGTCTTGCGGTATCTCCTACAGGGAAAGTGCCAGGAAGAATTGTGGAGCTTGGTCTCAGTGTCTCTGAGAATTGCTCTGATTATCCGTGTGACCTCTTTGCTAAGACTCTCCAGAGAGACGTCCTCAAAACCAACACACATCTTGACATATCTCCCTCATTGATCGCAGTGTCTCCAGGAACGGCATTCAAGGAGCCAGGAACTTTTCTCCCTACACTGTCCATTGAGTTGTCCTCAAAACCAATATACATCCTGCTATATCTCCCACATGGAAAGTGCTTGGAGGGAGAAGTGGGGATTATGTTTAGACTTTCTCGGAACTGCTTCAACTCAACTAGATATCTTTGTGCTGTAAATCTCCCAACAGCCAAACGCAAAAGCAGCAAACATCTCGCTGTATGTTCCACATCCAAAGTGCCAAGAGAGTACTGTAGAGCTTGCTCTCCCTCTCTTTGAGTACTGTTTTCAGTGTCCCGGTTACCTCTTTGCTAACATTCTCTTCAGAGCTGCAGTGATACCAGGAACCACGTGGAGAAGGCACCCACACTGAAAGTGCCTGGAAGGAACATTGGGGCTTCTTCTCAGTGTCTCTGATGTCGGGTTTCACTGTCCCGGGAAAGCCTCTGCTAACACCCTGCAGAAAGCTGTGCCCAATATACAGAAACGTCTTGCAGTATCTCCTACAGGGAAAGTGCCAGGAGGAATTGTGGAGCTTGGTCTCAGTGTCTCTGAGAATTGCTCTGATTATCCGTGTGACCTCTTTGCTAAGACTCTCCAGAGAGACGTCCTCAAAACCAACACACATCTTGACATATCTCCCACATTGATCGCACTGTCTCCAGGAACGGCATTCAAGGAGCCAGGAACTTTTCTCCCTACACTGTCCATTGAGTTGTCCTCAAAACCAATATACATCCTGCTATATCTCCCACATGGAAAGTGCTTGGCGGGAGAAGTGGGGATTATGTTTAGACTTTCTCGGAACTGCTTCAAATCAACTAGATAGCTTTGTGCTGTAAATCTCCCAACAGCCAAACGCAAAAGCAGCAAACATCTCGCTGTATGTCCCACATCGTAAGTGCCAAGAGAGAGCTTGCTAACCCTCTCTTTGAGTACTGTTTTCAGTGTCCCGGTTACCTCTTTGCTAACATTCTCTTCAGAGCTGCAGTGAAACCAGGAACCACGTGGAGAAGGCACCCACACTGAAAATGACTGGAAGGAACGTTGGGGCTTCTTCTCAGTGTCTCTGACATAGGGTTTCACTGTCCCGGGAAAGCCTCTGCTAACACCCTGCAGAGCACAGCGCCCAATATACAGAAACGTCTTGCAGTACCTCCTACAGGGACAGTGCCAGGAGGAATTGTGGAGCTTGGTCTCAGTGTCTCTGAGAATTGCTCTGATTATCCCTGTGACCTCTTTGCTAAGACTCTCCGGAGAGACGTCCTCAAAACCAACACACATCTTGACATATCTCCCACACTGACCGCAGAGTATCCAGGAACGGCATTCAAGGAGCCAGGAAATTTTCTGCCCACACTCTCCGGGGACAGTTCCTTAAAACCAATATACATCCTGCTACATCTCCCACATGGAAATTGCCAGGAGGGAAAAGTGGGGATTATGCTTAGACTTTCTCGGAACTGCTTCAACTCAACTAGATATCTTTGTGCTGTAAATCTCCCAACAGCCAAACGCAAAAGCAGCAAACATGTCGCTGTATGTCCCACATCGTAAGTGCCAAGAGAGAGCTTGCTCTCCCTGTCTTTGAGTACTGTTTTCACTGTCCCGGTTACCTCTTTGCTAACATTCTCTTCAGAGCTGCAGTGAAACCAGGAACCACGTGGAGAAGGCACCCACACTGAAAGTGCCTGGAAGGAACATTGGGGCTTCTTCTCAGTGTCTCTGACATAGGGTTTCACTGTCCCGGGAAAGCCTCTGCTAACACCCTGCAGAGCGCTGTGCCCAATATACAGAAACGTCTTGCAGTATCTCCTACAGGGAAAGTGCCAGGAGGAATTGTGGAGCTTGTTCTCAGTGTCTCTGAGAATTGCTCTGATTATCCGTGTGACCTCTTTGCTAAGACTCTCCAGAGAGACGTCCTCAAAACCAACACACATCTTGACATATCTCCCTCATTGATCGCAGTGTCTCCAGGAACGGCATTCAAGGAGCCAGGAACTTTTCTCCCTACACTGTCCATTGAGTTGTCCTCAAAACCAATATACATCCTGCTATATCTCCCACATGGAAAGTGCTTGGCGGGAGAAGTGGGGATTATGTTTAGACTTTCTCGGAACTGCTTCAAATCAACTAGATAGCTTTGTGCTGTAAATCTCCCAACAGCCAAATGCAAAAGCAGCAAACATCTCGCTGTATGTTCCACATCCAAAGTGCCAAGAGAGTACTGTAGAGCTTGCTCTCCCTCTCTTTGAGTACTGTTTTCAGTGTCCCGGTTACCTCTTAGCTAACATTCTCTTCAGAGCTGCAGTGAAACCAGGAACCACGTGGAGAAGGCACCCACACTGAAAATGACTGGAAGGAACGTTGGGGCTTCTTCTCAGTGTCTCTGACATAGGGTTTCACTGTCCCGGGAAAGCCTCTGCTAACACCCTGCAGAGCGCTGTGCCCAATATACAGAAACGTCTTGCGGTATCTCCTACAGGGAAAGTGCCAGGAGGAATTGTGGAGCTTGGTCTCAGTGTCTCTGAGAATTGCTCTGATTATCCGTGTGACCTCTTTGCTAAGACTCTCCAGAGAGACGTCCTCAAAACCAACACACATCTTGACATATCTCCCACACTGACTGCAGAGTATCCAGGAACGGCATTCAAGGAGCCAGGAACTTTTCTGCCCACACTCTCCGGGGACAGTTCCTTAAAACCAATATACATCCTGCTATATCTCCCACATGGAAAGTGCCAGGAGGGAGAAGTGAGGATTATGCTTAGACTTTCTCGGAACTGCTTCAACTCAACTAGATATCTTTGTGCTGTAAATCTCCCAACAGCCAAACACAAAAGCAGCAAACATCTCGCTGTATGTCCCACATCGTAAGTGCCAAGAGAGAACTTGCTCTCCCTGTCTTTGAGTACTGTTTTCACTGTCCCAGTTACCTCTTTGCTAACATTCTCTTCAGAGCTGCAGTGAAACCAGGAACCACGTGGAGAAGGCACCCACACTGAAAGTGCCTGGAAGGAACATTGGGGCTTCTTCTCAGTGTCTCTGACATAGGGTTTCACTGTCCCAGGAAAGCCTCTGCTAACACCCTGCAGAGCGCTGTGCCCAATATACAGAAACGTCTTGCAGTACCTCCTACAGGGAAAGTGCCAGGAGGAATTGTGGAGCTTGTTCTCAGTGTCTCTGAGAATTGCTCTGATTATCCGTGTGACCTCTTTGCTAAGACTCTCCAGAGAGACATCCTCAAAACCAACACACATCTTGACATATCTCCCTCATTGATCGCAGTGTCTCCAGGAACGGCATTCAAGGAGCCAGGAACTTTTCTCCCTACACTGTCCATTGAGTTGTCCTCAAAACCAATATACATCCTGCTATATCTCCCACATGGAAAGTGCTTGGAGGGAGAAGTGGGGATTATGTTTAGACTTTCTCGGAACTGCTTCAAATCAACTAGATATCTTTGTGCTGTAAATCTCCCAACAGCCAAACGCAAAAGCAGCAAACATCTCGCTGTATGTCCCACATCCAAAGTGCCAAGAGAGTACTGTAGAGCTTGCTCTCCCTCTCTTTGAGTACTGTTTTCACTGTCCCAGTTACCTCTTTGCTAACATTCTCTTCAGAGCTGCAGTGAAACCAGGAACCACGTGGAGAAGGCACCCACACTGAAAGTGCCTGGAAGGAACATTGGGGCTTCTTCTCAGTGTCTCTGACATAGGGTTTCACTGTCCCAGGAAAGCCTCTGCTAACACCCTGCAGAGCGCTGTGCCCAATATACAGAAACGTCTTGCAGTATCTCCTACAGGGAAAGTGCCAGGAGGAATTGTGGAGCTTGTTCTCAGTGTCTCTGAGAATTGCTCTGATTATCCGTGTGACCTCTTTGCTAAGACTCTCCAGAGAGACGTCCTCAAAACCAACACACATCTTGACATATCTCCCTCATTGATCGCACTGTCTCCAGGAACGGCATTCAAGGAGCCAGGAACTTTTCTCCCTACACTGTCCATTGAGTTGTCCTCAAAACCAATATACATCCTGCTATATCTCCCACATGGAAAGTGCTTGGCGGGAGAAGTGGGGATTATGTTTAGACTTTCTCGGAACTGCTTCAAATCAACTAGATATCTTTGTGCTGTAAATCTCCCAACAGCCAAACGCAAAAGCAGCAAACATCTCGCTGTATGTCCCATATCCAAAGTGCCAAGAGAGTACTGTAGAGCTTGCTCTCCCTGTCTTTGAGTACTGTTTTCAGTGTCCCGGTTACCTCTTTGCTAACATTCTCTTCAGAGCTGCAGTGAAACCAGGAACCACGTGGAAAAGGCACCCACACTGAAAATGACTGGAAGGAACATTGGGGCTTCTTCTCAGTGTCTCTGACATAGGGTTTCACTGTCCCGGGAAAGCCTCTGCTAACACCCTGCAGAGCGCTGTGCCCAATATACAGAACAGTCTTGCGGTATCTCCTACAGGGAAAGTGCCAGGAGGAATTGTGGAGCTTGGTCTCAGTGTCTCTGAGAATTGCTCTGATTATCCCTGTGACCTCTTTGCTAAGACTCTCCAGAGAGACGTCCTCAAAACCAACACACATCTTGACATATCTCCCACACTGACTGCAGAGTATCCAGGAACGGCATTCAAGGAGCCAGGAACTTTTCTGCCCACACTCTCCGGGGACAGTTCCTTAAAAGCAATAAACATCCTGCTATATCTCCCACATGGAAAGTGCCAGGAGGGAGAAGTGAGGATTATGCTTAGACTTTCTCGGAACTGCTTCAACTCAACTAGATATCTTTGTGCTGTAAATCTCCCAACAGCCAAACGCAAAAGCAGCAAACATGTCGCTGTATGTCCCACATCGTAAGTGCCAAGAGAGAGCTTGCTCTCCCTGTCTTTGAGTACTGTTTTCACTGTCCCGGTTACCTCTTTGCTAACATTCTCTTCAGAGCTGCAGTGAAACCAGGAACCACGTGGAGAAGGCACCCACACTGAAAGTGCCTGGAAGGAACATTGGGGCTTCTTCTCAGTGTCTCTGACATAGGGTTTCACTGTCCCGGGAAAGCCTCTGCTAACACCCTGCAGAGCGCTGTGCCCAATATACAGAAACGTCTTGCAGTATCTCCTACAGGGAAAGTGCCAGGAGGAATTGTGGAGCTTGTTCTCAGTGTCTCTGAGAATTGCTCTGATTATCCGTGTGACCTCTTTGCTAAGACTCTCCAGAGAGACATCCTCAAAACCAACACACATCTTGACATATCTCCCTCATTGATCGCAGTGTCTCCAGGAACGGCATTCAAGGAGCCAGGAACTTTTCTCCCTACACTGTCCATTGAGTTGTCCTCAAAACCAATATACATCCTGCTATATCTCCCACATGGAAAGTGCTTGGAGGGAGAAGTGGGGATTATGTTTAGACTTTCTCGGAACTGCTTCAAATCAACTAGATATCTTTGTGCTGTAAATCTCCCAACAGCCAAACGCAAAAGCAGCAAACATCTCGCTGTATGTCCCACATCCAAAGTGCCAAGAGAGTACTGTAGAGCTTGCTCTCCCTGTCTTTGAGTACTGTTTTCACTGTCCCAGTTACCTCTTTGCTAACATTCTCTTCAGAGCTGCAGTGAAACCAGGAACCACGTGGAGAAGGCACCCACACTGAAAATGACTGGAAGGAACATTGGGGCTTCTTCTCAGTGTCTCTGACATAGGGTTTCACTGTCCCAGGAAAGCCTCTGCTAACACCCTGCAGAGCGCTGTGCCCAATATACAGAAACGTCTTGCAGTATCTCCTACAGGGAAAGTGCCAGGAGGAATTGTGGAGCTTGTTCTCAGTGTCTCTGAGAATTGCTCTGATTATCCGTGTGACCTCTTTGCTAAGACTCTCCAGAGAGACGTCCTCAAAACCAACACACATCTTGACATATCTCCCTCATTGATCGCAGTGTCTCCAGGAACGGCATTCAAGGAGCCAGGAACTTTTCTCCCTACACTGTCCATTGAGTTGTCCTCAAAACCAATATACATCCTGCTATATCTCCCACATGGAAAGTGCTTGGCGGGAGAAGTGGGGATTATGTTTAGACTTTCTCGGAACTGCTTCAAATCAACTAGATATCTTTGTGCTGTAAATCTCCCAACAGCCAAACGCAAAAGCAGCAAACATCTCGCTGTATGTCCCATATCCAAAGTGCCAAGAGAGTACTGTAGAGCTTGCTCTCCCTGTCTTTGAGTACTGTTTTCACTGTCCCGGTTACCTCTTTGCTAACATTCTCTTCAGAGCTGCAGTGAAACCAGGAACCACGTGGAGAAGGCACCCACACTGAAAATGACTGGAAGGAACATTGGGGCTTCTTCTCAGTGTCTCTGACATAGGGTTTCACTGTCCCGGGAAAGCCTCTGCTAACACCCTGCAGAGCGCTGTGCCCAATATACAGAAACGTCTTGCGGTATCTCCTACAGGGAAAGTGCCAGGAGGAATTGTGGAGCTTGGTCTCAGTGTCTCTGAGAATTGCTCTGATTATCCGTGTGACCTCTTTGCTAAGACTCTCCAGAGAGACGTCCTCAAAACCAACACACATCTTGACATATCTCCCACACTGACTGCAGAGTATCCAGGAACGGCATTCAAGGAGCCAGGAACTTTTCTGCCCACACTCTCCGGGGACAGTTCCTTAAAAGCAATAAACATCCTGCTATATCTCCCACATGGAAAGTGCCAGGAGGGAGAAGTGAGGATTATGCTTAGACTTTCTCGGAACTGCTTCAACTCAACTAGATATCTTTGTGCTGTAAATCTCCCAACAGCCAAACGCAAAAGCAGCAAACATGTCGCTGTATGTCCCACATCGTAAGTGCCAAGAGAGAGCTTGCTCTCCCTGTCTTTGAGTACTGTTTTCACTGTCCCGGTTACCTCTTTGCTAACATTCTCTTCAGAGCTGCAGTGAAACCAGGAACCACGTGGAGAAGGCACCCACACTGAAAGTGCCTGGAAGGAACATTGGGGCTTCTTCTCAGTGTCTCTGACATAGGGTTTCACTGTCCCGGGAAAGCCTCTGCTAACACCCTGCAGAGCGCTGTGCCCAATATACAGAAACGTCTTGCAGTATCTCCTACAGGGAAAGTGCCAGGAGGAATTGTGGAGCTTGTTCTCAGTGTCTCTGAGAATTGCTCTGATTATCCGTGTGACCTCTTTGCTAAGACTCTCCAGAGAGACATCCTCAAAACCAACACACATCTTGACATATCTCCCTCATTGATCGCAGTGTCTCCAGGAACGGCATTCAAGGAGCCAGGAACTTTTCTCCCTACACTGTCCATTGAGTTGTCCTCAAAACCAATATACATCCTGCTATATCTCCCACATGGAAAGTGCTTGGAGGGAGAAGTGGGGATTATGTTTAGACTTTCTCGGAACTGCTTCAAATCAACTAGATATCTTTGTGCTGTAAATCTCCCAACAGCCAAACGCAAAAGCAGCAAACATCTCGCTGTATG
Organism: Larus michahellis; assembly: GCF_964199755.1. Lineage (NCBI taxonomy): Eukaryota > Metazoa > Chordata > Aves > Charadriiformes > Laridae > Larus > Larus michahellis. Next base: position 49,153,984 of record NC_133930.1, on the reverse strand, counting down.
TCCCACATCCAAAGTGCCAAGAGAGTACTGTAGAGCTTGCTCTCCCTGTCTTTGAGTACTGTTTTCACTGTCCCGGTTACCTCTTTGCTAACATTCTCTTCAGAGCTGCAGTGAAACCAGGAACCACGTGGAGAAGGCACCCACACTGAAAATGACTGGAAGGAACATTGGGGCTTCTTCTCAGTGTCTCTGACATAGGGTTTCACTGTCCCAGGAAAGCCTCTGCTAACACCCTGCAGAGCGCTGTGCCCAATATACAGAAACGTCTTGCAGTATCTCCTACAGGGAAAGTGCCAGGAGGAATTGTGGAGCTTGTTCTCAGTGTCTCTGAGAATTGCTCTGATTATCCGTGTGACCTCTTTGCTAAGACTCTCCAGAGAGACGTCCTCAAAACCAACACACATCTTGACATATCTCCCTCATTGATCGCAGTGTCTCCAGGAACGGCATTCAAGGAGCCAGGAACTTTTCTCCCTACACTGTCCATTGAGTTGTCCTCAAAACCAATATACATCCTGCTATATCTCCCACATGGAAAGTGCTTGGCGGGAGAAGTGGGGATTATGTTTAGACTTTCTCGGAACTGCTTCAAATCAACTAGATATCTTTGTGCTGTAAATCTCCCAACAGCCAAACGCAAAAGCAGCAAACATCTCGCTGTATGTCCCATATCCAAAGTGCCAAGAGAGTACTGTAGAGCTTGCTCTCCCTGTCTTTGAGTACTGTTTTCACTGTCCCGGTTACCTCTTTGCTAACATTCTCTTCAGAGCTGCAGTGAAACCAGGAACCACGTGGAGAAGGCACCCACACTGAAAATGACTGGAAGGAACATTGGGGCTTCTTCTCAGTGTCTCTGACATAGGGTTTCACTGTCCCGGGAAAGCCTCTGCTAACACCCTGCAGAGCGCTGTGCCCAATATACAGAAACGTCTTGCGGTATCTCCTACAGGGAAAGTGCCAGGAGGAATTGTGGAGCTTGGTCTCAGTGTCTCTGAGAATTGCTCTGATTATCCGTGTGACCTCTTTGCTAAGACTCTCCAGAGAGACGTCCTCAAAACCAACACACATCTTGACATATCTCCCACACTGACTGCAGAGTATCCAGGAACGGCATTCAAGGAGCCAGGAACTTTTCTGCCCACACTCTCCGGGGACAGTTCCTTAAAAGCAATAAACATCCTGCTATATCTCCCACATGGAAAGTGCCAGGAGGGAGAAGTGAGGATTATGCTTAGACTTTCTCGGAACTGCTTCAACTCAACTAGATATCTTTGTGCTGTAAATCTCCCAACAGCCAAACGCAAAAGCAGCAAACATGTCGCTGTATGTCCCACGTCGTAAGTGCCAAGAGAGAGCTTGCTCTCCCTGTCTTTGAGTACTGTTTTCACTGTCCCGGTTACCTCTTTGCTAACATTCTCTTCAGAGCTGCAGTGAAACCAGGAACCACGTGGAGAAGGCACCCACACTGAAAGTGCCTGGAAGGAACATTGGGGCTTCTTCTCAGTGTCTCTGACATAGGGTTTCACTGTCCCGGGAAAGCCTCTGCTAACACCCTGCAGAGCGCTGTGCCCAATATACAGAAACGTCTTGCAGTATCTCCTACAGGGAAAGTGCCAGGAGGAATTGTGGAGCTTGTTCTCAGTGTCTCTGAGAATTGCTCTGATTATCCGTGTGACCTCTTTGCTAAGACTCTCCAGAGAGACGTCCTCAAAACCAACACACATCTTGACATATCTCCCTCATTGATCGCAGTGTCTCCAGGAACGGCATTCAAGGAGCCAGGAACTTTTCTCCCTACACTGTCCATTGAGTTGTCCTCAAAACCAATATACATCCTGCTATATCTCCCACATGGAAAGTGCTTGGCGGGAGAAGTGGGGATTATGTTTAGACTTTCTCGGAACTGCTTCAAATCAACTAGATATCTTTGTGCTGTAAATCTCCCAACAGCCAAATCAAAAGCAGCAAACATCTCGCTGTATGTCCCACATCCAAAGTGCCAAGAGAGTAATGTAGAGCTTGCTCTCCCTCTCTTTGAGTACTGTTTTCAGTGTCCCGGTTACCTCTTAGCTAACATTCTCTTCAGAGCTGCAGTGAAACCAGGAACCATGTGGAGAAGGCACCCACACTGAAAATGACTGGAAGGAACGTTGGGGCTTCTTCTCAGTGTCTCTGACATAGGGTTTCACTGTCCCGGGAAAGCCTCTGCTAACACCCTGCAGAGCGCTGTGCCCAATATACAGAAACGTCTTGCAGTATCTCCTACAGGGAAAGTGCCAGGAGGAATTGTGGAGCTTGTTCTCAGTGTCTCTGAGAATTGCTCTGATTATCCGTGTGACCTCTTTGCTAAGACTCTCCAGAGAGACGTCCTCAAAACCAACACACATCTTGACATATCTCCCTCATTGATCGCAGTGTCTCCAGGAACGGCATTCAAGGAGCCAGGAACTTTTCTCCCTACACTGTCCATTGAGTTGTCCTCAAAACCAATATACATCCTGCTATATCTCCCACATGGAAAGTGACAGGAGGGAGAAGTGGGGATTATGTTTAGACTTTCTCGGAACTGCTTCAAATCAACTAGATATCTTTGTGCTGTAAATCTCCCAACAGCCAAATCAAAAGCAGCAAACATCTCGCTGTATGTCCCACATCCAAAGTGCCAAGAGAGTAATGTAGAGCTTGCTCTCCCTGTCTTTGAGTACTGTTTTCACTGTCCCGGTTACCTCTTTGCTAACATTCTCTTCAGAGCTGCAGTGAAACCAGGAACCACGTGGAGAAGGCACCCACACTGAAAATGACTGGAAGGAACGTTGGGGCTTCTTCTCAGTGTCTCTGACATAGGGTTTCACTGTCCCGGGAAAGCCTCTGCTAACACCCTGCAGAGCGCTGTGCCCAATATACAGAAACGTCTTGCAGTATCTCCTACAGGGAAAGTGCCAGGAGGAATTGTGGAGCTTGGTCTCAGTGTCTCTGAGAATTGCTCTGATTATCCGTGTGACCTCTTTGCTAAGACTCTCCAGAGAGACGTCCTCAAAACCAACACACATCTTGACATATCTCCCTCATTGATCGCAGTGTCTCCAGGAACGGCATTCAAGGAGCCAGGAACTTTTCTCCCTACACTGTCCATTGAGTTGTCCTCAAAACCAATATACATCCTGCTATATCTCCCACATGGAAAGTGCTTGGCGGGAGAAGTGGGGATTATGTTTAGACTTTCTCGGAACTGCTTCAAATCAACTAGATATCTTTGTGCTGTAAATCTCCCAACAGCCAAACGCAAAAGCAGCAAACATCTCGCTGTATGTCCCACATCGTAAGTGCCAAGAGAGAGCTTGCTCTCCCTGTCTTTGAGTACTGTTTTCACTGTCCCAGTTACCTCTTTGCTAACATTCTCTTCAGAGCTGCAGTGAAACCAGGAACCACGTGGAGAAGGCACCCACACTGAAAGTGCCTGGAAGGAACATTGGGGCTTCTTCTCAGTGTCTCTGACATAGGGTTTCACTGTCCCGGGAAAGTCTCTGCTAACACCCTGCAGAGCACAGCGCCCAATATACAGAAACGTCTTGCGGTATCTCCTACAGGGAAAGTGCCAGGAGGAATTGTGGAGCTTGGTCTCAGTGTCTCTGAGAATTGCTCTGATTATCCCTGTGACCTCTTTGCTAAGACTCTCCAGAGAGACGTCCTCAAAACCAACACACATCTTGACATATCTCCCACACTGACTGCAGAGTATCCAGGAACGGCATTCAAGGAGCCAGGAACTTTTCTCCCTACACTGTCCATTGAGTTGTCCTCAAAACCAATATACATCCTGCTATATCTCCCACATGGAAAGTGCTTGGCGGGAGAAGTGGGGATTATGTTTAGACTTTCTCGGAACTGCTTCAAATCAACTAGATATCTTTGTGCTGTAAATCTCCCAACAGCCAAACGTAAAAGCAGCAAACATCTCGCTGTATGTCCCATATCCAAAGTGCCAAGAGAGTACTGTAGAGCTTGCTCTCCCTGTCTTTGAGTACTGTTTTCAGTGTCCCGGTTACCTCTTTGCTAACATTCTCTTCAGAGCTGCAGTGAAACCAGGAACCACGTGGAGAAGGCACCCACACTGAAAGTGCCTGGAAGGAACACTGGGGCTTCTTCTCAGTGTCTCTGACATAGGGTTTCACTGTCCCAGGAAAGCCTCTGCTAACACCCTGCAGAGCGCTGTGCCCAATATACAGAAACGTCTTGCAGTATCTCCTACAGGGAAAGTGCCAGGAGGAATTGTGGAGCTTGTTCTCAGTGTCTCTGAGAATTGCTCTGATTATCCGTGTGACCTCTTTGCTAAGACTCTCCAGAGAGACGTCCTCAAAACCAACACACATCTTGACATATCTCCCTCATTGATCGCAGTGTCTCCAGGAACGGCATTCAAGGAGCCAGGAACTTTTCTCCCTACACTGTCCATTGAGTTGTCCTCAAAACCAATATACATCCTGCTATATCTCCCACATGGAAAGTGCTTGGCGGGAGAAGTGGGGATTATGTTTAGACTTTCTCGGAACTGCTTCAAATCAACTAGATATCTTTGTGCTGTAAATCTCCCAACAGCCAAACGCAAAAGCAGCAAACCTCTCGCTGTATGTCCCACATCCAAAGTGCCAAGAGAGTAATGTAGAGCTTGCTAACCCTCTCCTTGAGTACTGTTTTCAGTGTCCCGGTTACCTCTTTGCTAACATTCTCTTCAGAGCTGCAGTGAAACCAGGAACCACGTGGAGAAGGCACCCACACTGAAAATGACTGGAAGGAACGTTGGGGCTTCTTCTCAGTGTCTCTGACATAGGGTTTCACTGTCCCGGGAAAGCCTCTGCTAACACCCTGCAGAGCGCTGTGCCCAATATACAGAAACGTCTTGCGGTATCTCCTACAGGGAAAGTGCCAGGAGGAATTGTGGAGCTCGGTCTCAGTGTCTCTGAGAATTGCTCTGATTATCCGTGTGACCTCTTTGCTAAGACTCTCCAGAGAGACGTCCTCAAAACCAACACACATCTTGACATATCTCCCTCATTGATCGCAGTGTCTCCAGGAACGGCATTCAAGGAGCCAGGAACTTTTCTCCCTACACTGTCTATTGAGTTGTCCTCAAAACCAATATACATCCTGCTATATCTCCCACATGGAAAGTGCTTGGGGGGAGAAGTGGGGATTATGTTTAGACTTTCTCGGAACTGCTTCAAATCAACTAGATATCTTTGTGCTGTAAATCTTCCAACAGCCAAACACAAAAGCAGCAAACATCTCGCTGTATGTCCCACATCGTAAGTGCCAAGAGAGAGCTTGCTCTCCCTGTCTTTGAGTACTGTTTTCAGTGTCCCGGTTACCTCTTTGCTAACATTCTCTTCAGAGCTGCAGTGAAACCAGGAACCACGTGGAGAAGGCACCCACACTGAAAGTGCCTGGAAGGAACATTGGGGCTTCTTCTCAGTGTCTCTGACATAGGGTTTCACTGTCCCGGGAAAGTCTCTGCTAACACCCTGCAGAGCGCTGTGCCCAATATACAGAAACGTCTTGCGGTATCTCCTACAGGGAAAGTGCCAGGAGGAATTGTGGAGCTTGGTCTCAGTGTCTCTGAGAATTGCTCTGATTATCCGTGTGACCTCTTTGCTAAGACTCTCCAGAGAGACGTCCTCAAAACCAACACACATCTTGACATATCTCCCTCATTGATCGCAGTGTCTCCAGGAACGGCATTCAAGGAGCCAGGAACTTTTCTCCCTACACTGTCCATTGAGTTGTCCTCAAAACCAATATACATCCTGCTATATCTCCCACATGGAAAGTGCTTGGAGGGAGAAGTGGGGATTATGTTTAGACTTTCTCGGAACTGCTTCAAATCAACTAGATATCTTTGTGCTGTAAATCTCCCAACAGCCAAACGTAAAAGCAGCAAACATCTCGCTGTATGTCCCATATCCAAAGTGCCAAGAGAGTACTGTAGAGCTTGCTCTCCCTGTCTTTGAGTACTGTTTTCAGTGTCCCGGTTACCTCTTTGCTAACATTCTCTTCAGAGCTGCAGTGAAACCAGGAACCACGTGGAGAAGGCACCCACACTGAAAGTGCCTGGAAGGAACATTGGGGCTTCTTCTCAGTGTCTCTGACATAGGGTTTCACTGTCCCAGGAAAGCCTCTGCTAACACCCTGCAGAGCGCTGTGCCCAATATACAGAAACGTCTTGCAGTATCTCCTACAGGGAAAGTGCCAGGAGGAATTGTGGAGCTTGTTCTCAGTGTCTCTGAGAATTGCTCTGATTATCCGTGTGACCTCTTTGCTAAGACTCTCCAGAGAGACGTCCTCAAAACCAACACACATCTTGACATATCTCCCTCATTGATCGCAGTGTCTCCAGGAACGGCATTCAAGGAGCCAGGAACTTTTCTCCCTACACTGTCCATTGAGTTGTCCTCAAAACCAATATACATCCTGCTATATCTCCCACATGGAAAGTGCTTGGCGGGAGAAGTGGGGATTATGTTTAGACTTTCTCGGAACTGCTTCAAATCAACTAGATATCTTTGTGCTGTAAATCTCCCAACAGCCAAATCAAAAGCAGCAAACATCTCGCTGTATGTCCCACATCCAAAGTGCCAAGAGAGTAATGCAGAGCTTGCTAACCCTCTCCTTGAGTACTGTTTTCAGTGTCCCGGTTACCTCTTTGCTAACATTCTCTTCAGAGCTGCAGTGAAACCAGGAACCACGTGGAGAAGGCACCCACACTGAAAATGACTGGAAGGAACGTTGGGGCTTCTTCTCAGTGTCTCTGACATAGGGTTTCACTGTCCCGGGAAAGCCTCTGCTAACACCCTGCAGAGCGCTGTGCCCAATATACAGAAACGTCTTGCGGTATCTCCTACAGGGAAAGTGCCAGGAGGAATTGTGGAGCTTGGTCTCAGTGTCTCTGAGAATTGCTCTGATTATCCGTGTGACCTCTTTGCTAAGACTCTCCAGAGAGACGTCCTCAAAACCAACACACATCTTGACATATCTCCCTCATTGATCGCAGTGTCTCCAGGAACGGCATTCAAGGAGCCAGGAACTTTTCTCCCTACACTGTCTATTGAGTTGTCCTCAAAACCAATATACATCCTGCTATATCTCCCACATGGAAAGTGCTTGGGGGGAGAAGTGGGGATTATGTTTAGACTTTCTCGGAACTGCTTCAAATCAACTAGATATCTTTGTGCTGTAAATCTTCCAACAGCCAAACACAAAAGCAGCAAACATCTCGCTGTATGTCTCACATCGTAAGTGCCAAGAGAGAGCTTGCTCTCCCTGTCTTTGAGTACTGTTTTCACTGTCCCAGTTACCTCTTTGCTAACATTCTCTTCAGAGCTGCAGTGAAACCAGGAACCATGTGGAGAAGGCACCCACACTGAAAGTGCCTGGAAGGAACATTGGGGCTTCTTCTCAGTGTCTCTGACATAGGGTTTCACTGTCCCGGGAAAGTCTCTGCTAACACCCTGCAGAGCGCTGTGCCCAATATACAGAAACGTCTTGCGGTATCTCCTACAGGGAAAGTGCCAGGAGGAATTGTGGAGCTTGGTCTCAGTGTCTCTGAGAATTGCTCTGATTATCCCTGTGACCTCTTTGCTAAGACTCTCCAGAGAGACGTCCTCAAAACCAACACACATCTTGACATATCTCCCTCATTGATCGCAGTGTCTCCAGGAACGGCATTCAAGGAGCCAGGAACTTTTCTCCCTACACTGTCCATTGAGTTGTCCTCAAAACCAATATACATCCTGCTATATCTCCCACATGGAAAGTGCTTGGCGGGAGAAGTGGGGATTATGTTTAGACTTTCTCGGAACTGCTTCAAATCAACTAGATAGCTTTGTGCTGTAAATCTTCCAACAGCCAAACACAAAAGCAGCAAACATCTCGCTGTATGTCCCACATCGTAAGTGCCAAGAGAGAGCTTGCTCTCCCTGTCTTTGAGTACTGTTTTCACTGTCCCGGTTACCTCTTTGCTAACATTCTCTTCAGAGCTGCAGTGAAACCAGGAACCACGTGGAGAAGGCACCCACACTGAAAGTGCCTGGAAGGAACATTGGGGCTTCTTCTCAGTGTCTCTGACATAGGGTTTCACTGTCCCAGGAAAGCCTCTGCTAACACCCTGCAGAGCGCTGTGCCCAATATACAGAAACGTCTTGCAGTATCTCCTACAGGGAAAGTGCCAGGAGGAATTGTGGAGCTTGTTCTCAGTGTCTCTGAGAATTGCTCTGATTATCCGTGTGACCTCTTTGCTAAGACTCTCCAGAGAGACGTCCTCAAAACCAACACACATCTTGACATATCTCCCTCATTGATCGCAGTGTCTCCAGGAACGGCATTCAAGGAGCCAGGAACTTTTCTCCCTACACTGTCCATTGAGTTGTCCTCAAAACCAATATACATCCTGCTATATCTCCCACATGGAAAGTGCTTGGCGGGAGAAGTGGGGATTATGTTTAGACTTTCTCGGAACTGCTTCAAATCAACTAGATATCTTTGTGCTGTAAATCTCCCAACAGCCAAACGCAAAAGCAGCAAACATCTCGCTGTATGTCCCACATCGTAAGTGCCAAGAGAGAGCTTGCTCTCCCTGTCTTTGAGTACTGTTTTCAGTGTCCCGGTTACCTCTTTGCTAACATTCTCTTCAGAGCTGCAGTGATACCAGGAACCACGTGGAGAAGGCACCCACACTGAAAATGACTGGAAGGAACGTTGGGGCTTCTTCTCAGTGTCTCTGACATAGGGTTTCACTGTCCCGGGAAAGCCTCTGCTAACACCCTGCAGAGCACAGCGCCCAATATACAGAAACGTCTTGCAGTACCTCCTACAGGGAAAGTGCCAGGAGGAATTGTGGAGCTTGTTCTCAGTGTCTCTGAGAATTGCTCTGATTATCCGTGTGACCTCTTTGCTAAGACTCTCCGGAGAGACGTCCTCAAAACCAACACACATCTTGACATATCTCCCACACTGACCGCAGAGTATCCAGGAACGGCATTCAAGGAGCCAGGAAATTTTCTGCCCACACTCTCCGGGGACAGTTCCTTAAAACCAATATACATCCTGCTACATCTCCCACATGGAAATTGCCAGGAGGGATAAGTGGGGATTATGCTTAGACTTTCTCAGAACTGCTTCAACTCAACTAGATATCTTTGTGCTGTAAATCTCCCAACAGCCAAACGCAAAAGCAGCAAACATGTCGCTGTATGTCCCACATCCAAAGTGCCAAGAGAGAGCTTGCTCTCCCTGTCTTTGAGTACTGTTTTCAGTGTCCCGGTTACCTCTTTGCTAACATTCTCTTCAGAGCTGCAGTGAAACCAGGAACCACGTGGAGAAGGCACCCACACTGAAAGTGCCTGGAAGGAACATTGGGGCTTCTTCTCAGTGTCTCTGACATAGGGTTTCACTGTCCCGGGAAAGCCTCTGCTAACACCCTGCAGAGCGCTGTGCCCAATATACAGAAACGTCTTGCGGTATCTCCTACAGGGAAAGTGCCAGGAAGAATTGTGGAGCTTGGTCTCAGTGTCTCTGAGAATTGCTCTGATTATCCGTGTGACCTCTTTGCTAAGACTCTCCAGAGAGACGTCCTCAAAACCAACACACATCTTGACATATCTCCCTCATTGATCGCAGTGTCTCCAGGAACGGCATTCAAGGAGCCAGGAACTTTTCTCCCTACACTGTCCATTGAGTTGTCCTCAAAACCAATATACATCCTGCTATATCTCCCACATGGAAAGTGCTTGGCGGGAGAAGTGGGGATTATGTTTAGACTTTCTCGGAACTGCTTCAACTCAACTAGATAGCTTTGTGCTGTAAATCTCCCAACAGCCAAACGCAAAAGCAGCAAACATCTCGCTGTATGTTCCACATCCAAAGTGCCAAGAGAGTACTGTAGAGCTTGCTCTCCCTCTCTTTGAGTACTGTTTTCAGTGTCCCGGTTACCTCTTTGCTAACATTCTCTTCAGAGCTGCAGTGATACCAGGAACCACGTGGAGAAGGCACCCACACTGAAAGTGCCTGGAAGGAACATTGGGGCTTCTTCTCAGTGTCTCTGATGTCGGGTTTCACTGTCCCGGGAAAGCCTCTGCTAACACCCTGCAGAAAGCTGTGCCCAATATACAGAAACGTCTTGCAGTATCTCCTACAGGGAAAGTGCCAGGAGGAATTGTGGAGCTTGGTCTCAGTGTCTCTGAGAATTGCTCTGATTATCCGTGTGACCTCTTTGCTAAGACTCTCCAGAGAGACGTCCTCAAAACCAACACACATCTTGACATATCTCCCACATTGATCGCACTGTCTCCAGGAACGGCATTCAAGGAGCCAGGAACTTTTCTCCCTACACTGTCCATTGAGTTGTCCTCAAAACCAATATACATCCTGCTATATCTCCCACATGGAAAGTGCTTGGCGGGAGAAGTGGGGATTATGTTTAGACTTTCTCGGAACTGCTTCAAATCAACTAGATATCTTTGTGCTGTAAATCTCCCAACAGCCAAACGCAAAAGCAGCAAACATCTCGCTGTATGTCCCACATCGTAAGTGCCAAGAGAGAGCTTGCTAACCCTCTCTTTGAGTACTGTTTTCAGTGTCCCGGTTACCTCTTTGCTAACATTCTCTTCAGAGCTGCAGTGAAACCAGGAACCACGTGGAGAAGGCACCCACACTGAAAATGACTGGAAGGAACGTTGGGGCTTCTTCTCAGTGTCTCTGACATAGGGTTTCACTGTCCCGGGAAAGCCTCTGCTAACACCCTGCAGAGCACAGCGCCCAATATACAGAAACGTCTTGCAGTACCTCCTACAGGGACAGTGCCAGGAGGAATTGTGGAGCTTGGTCTCAGTGTCTCTGAGAATTGCTCTGATTATCCCTGTGACCTCTTTGCTAAGACTCTCCGGAGAGACGTCCTCAAAACCAACACACATCTTGACATATCTCCCACACTGACCGCAGAGTATCCAGGAACGGCATTCAAGGAGCCAGGAAATTTTCTGCCCACACTCTCCGGGGACAGTTCCTTAAAACCAATATACATCCTGCTACATCTCCCACATGGAAATTGCCAGGAGGGAAAAGTGGGGATTATGCTTAGACTTTCTCAGAACTGCTTCAACTCAACTAGATATCTTTGTGCTGTAAATCTCCCAACAGCCAAACGCAAAAGCAGCAAACATGTCGCTGTATGTCCCACATCCAAAGTGCCAAGAGAGAGCTTGCTCTCCCTGTCTTTGAGTACTGTTTTCACTGTCCCGGTTACCTCTTTGCTAACATTCTCTTCAGAGCTGCAGTGAAACCAGGAACCACGTGGAGAAGGCACCCACACTGAAAGTGCCTGGAAGGAACACTGGGGCTTCTTCTCAGTGTCTCTGACATAGGGTTTCACTGTCCCAGGAAAGCCTCTGCTAACACCCTGCAGAGCGCTGTGCCCAATATACAGAAACGTCTTGCAGTATCTCCTACAGGGAAAGTGCCAGGAGGAATTGTGGAGCTTGTTCTCAGTGTCTCTGAGAATTGCTCTGATTATCCGTGTGACCTCTTTGCTAAGACTCTCCAGAGAGACGTCCTCAAAACCAACACACATCTTGACATATCTCCCTCATTGATCGCAGTGTCTCCAGGAACGGCATTCAAGGAGCCAGGAACTTTTCTCCCTACACTGTCCATTGAGTTGTCCTCAAAACCAATATACATCCTGCTATATCTCCCACATGGAAAGTGCTTGGCGGGAGAAGTGGGGATTATGTTTAGACTTTCTCGGAACTGCTTCAAATCAACTAGATATCTTTGTGCTGTAAATCTCCCAACAGCCAAACGCAAAAGCAGCAAACATCTCGCTGTATGTCCCATATCCAAAGTGCCAAGAGAGTACTGTAGAGCTTGCTCTCCCTGTCTTTGAGTACTGTTTTCACTGTCCCGGTTACCTCTTTGCTAACATTCTCTTCAGAGCTGCAGTGAAACCAGGAACCACGTGGAGAAGGCACCCACACTGAAAATGACTGGAAGGAACATTGGGGCTTCTTCTCAGTGTCTCTGACATAGGGTTTCACTGTCCCGGGAAAGCCTCTGCTAACACCCTGCAGAGCGCTGTGCCCAATATACAGAAACGTCTTGCGGTATCTCCTACAGGGAAAGTGCCAGGAGGAATTGTGGAGCTTGGTCTCAGTGTCTCTGAGAATTGCTCTGATTATCCGTGTGACCTCTTTGCTAAGACTCTCCAGAGAGACGTCCTCAAAACCAACACACATCTTGACATATCTCCCACACTGACTGCAGAGTATCCAGGAACGGCATTCAAGGAGCCAGGAACTTTTCTGCCCACACTCTCCGGGGACAGTTCCTTAAAAGCAATAAACATCCTGCTATATCTCCCACATGGAAAGTGCCAGGAGGGAGAAGTGAGGATTATGCTTAGACTTTCTCGGAACTGCTTCAACTCAACTAGATATCTTTGTGCTGTAAATCTCCCAACAGCCAAACGCAAAAGCAGCAAACATGTCGCTGTATGTCCCACATCGTAAGTGCCAAGAGAGAGCTTGCTCTCCCTGTCTTTGAGTACTGTTTTCACTGTCCCGGTTACCTCTTTGCTAACATTCTCTTCAGAGCTGCAGTGAAACCAGGAACCACGTGGAGAAGGCACCCACACTGAAAGTGCCTGGAAGGAACATTGGGGCTTCTTCTCAGTGTCTCTGACATAGGGTTTCACTGTCCCAGGAAAGCCTCTGCTAACACCCTGCAGAGCGCTGTGCCCAATATACAGAAACGTCTTGCAGTATCTCCTACAGGGAAAGTGCCAGGAGGAATTGTGGAGCTTGTTCTCAGTGTCTCTGAGAATTGCTCTGATTATCCGTGTGACCTCTTTGCTAAGACTCTCCAGAGAGACGTCCTCAAAACCAACACACATCTTGACATATCTCCCTCATTGATCGCAGTGTCTCCAGGAACGGCATTCAAGGAGCCAGGAACTTTTCTCCCTACACTGTCCATTGAGTTGTCCTCAAAACCAATATACATCCTGCTATATCTCCCACATGGAAAGTGCTTGGCGGGAGAAGTGGGGATTATGTTTAGACTTTCTCGGAACTGCTTCAAATCAACTAGATAGCTTTGTGCTGTAAATCTCCCAACAGCCAAATGCAAAAGCAGCAAACATCTCGCTGTATGTTCCACATCCAAAGTGCCAAGAGAGTACTGTAGAGCTTGCTCTCCCTCTCTTTGAGTACTGTTTTCAGTGTCCCGGTTACCTCTTAGCTAACATTCTCTTCAGAGCTGCAGTGAAACCAGGAACCACGTGGAGAAGGCACCCACACTGAAAATGACTGGAAGGAACATTGGGGCTTCTTCTCAGTGTCTCTGACATAGGGTTTCACTGTCCCGGGAAAGCCTCTGCTAACACCCTGCAGAGCGCTGTGCCCAATATACAGAAACGTCTTGCGGTATCTCCTACAGGGAAAGTGCCAGGAGGAATTGTGGAGCTTGGTCTCAGTGTCTCTGAGAATTGCTCTGATTATCCGTGTGACCTCTTTGCTAAGACTCTCCAGAGAGACGTCCTCAAAACCAACACACATCTTGACATATCTCCCACACTGACTGCAGAGTATCCAGGAACGGCATTCAAGGAGCCAGGAACTTTTCTGCCCACACTCTCCGGGGACAGTTCCTTAAAACCAATATACATCCTGCTATATCTCCCACATGGAAAGTGCTTGGCGGGAGAAGTGGGGATTATGTTTAGACTTTCTCGGAACTGCTTCAAATCAACTAGATATCTTTGTGCTGTAAATCTCCCAACAGCCAAACGCAAAAGCAGCAAACATCTCGCTGTATGTCCCATATCCAAAGTGCCAAGAGAGTACTGTAGAGCTTGCTCTCCCTGTCTTTGAGTACTGTTTTCACTGTCCCGGTTACCTCTTTGCTAACATTCTCTTCAGAGCTGCAGTGAAACCAGGAACCACGTGGAGAAGGCACCCACACTGAAAGTGCCTGGAAGGAACACTGGGGCTTCTTCTCAGTGTCTCTGACATAGGGTTTCACTGTCCCGGGAAAGCCTCTGCTAACACCCTGCAGAGCGCTGTGCCCAATATACAGAAACGTCTTGCAGTATCTCCTACAGGGAAAGTGCCAGGAGGAATTGTGGAACTTGTTCTCAGTGTCTCTGAGAATTGCTCTGATTATCCGTGTGACCTCTTTGCTAAGACTCTCCAGAGAGACGTCCTCAAAACCAACACACATCTTGACATATCTCCCTCATTGATCGCAGTGTCTCCAGGAACGGCATTCAAGGAGCCAGGAACTTTTCTCCCTACACTGTCCATTGAGTTGTCCTCAAAACCAATATACATCCTGCTATATCTCCCACATGGAAAGTGCTTGGCGGGAGAAGTGGGGATTATGTTTAGACTTTCTCGGAACTGCTTCAAATCAACTAGATATCTTTGTGCTGTAAATCTCCCAACAGCCAAATCAAAAGCAGCAAACATCTCGCTGTATGTCCCACATCCAAAGTGCCAAGAGAGTAATGTAGAGCTTGCTAACCCTCTCCTTGAGTACTGTTTTCAGTGTCCCGGTTACCTCTTTGCTAACATTCTCTTCAGAGCTGCAGTGATACCAGGAACCACGTGGAGAAGGCACCCACACTGAAAATGACTGGAAGGAACGTTGGGGCTTCTTCTCAGTGTCTCTGACATAGGGTTTCACTGTCCCGGGAAAGCCTCTGCTAACACCCTGCAGAGCGCTGTGCCCAATATACAGAAACGTCTTGCGGTATCTCCTACAGGGAAAGTGCCAGGAGGAATTGTCGAGCTTGGTCTCAGTGTCTCTGAGAATTGCTCTGATTATCCGTGTGACCTCTTTGCTAAGACTCTCCAGAGAGACGTCCTCAAAACCAACACACATCTTGACATATCTCCCACACTGACTGCAGAGTATCCAGGAACGGCATTCAAGGAGCCAGGAACTTTTCTGCCCACACTCTCCGGGGACAGTTCCTTAAAACCAATATACATCCTGCTATATCTCCCACATGGAAAGTGCCAGGAGGGAGAAGTGAGGATTATGCTTAGACTTTCTCGGAACTGCTTCAACTCAACTAGATATCTTTGTGCTGTAAATCTCCCAACAGCCAAACACAAAAGCAGCAAACATCTCGCTGTATGTCCCACATCGTAAGTGCCAAGAGAGAACTTGCTCTCCCTGTCTTTGAGTACTGTTTTCACTGTCCCGGTTACCTCTTTGCTAACATTCTCTTCAGAGCTGCAGTGAAACCAGGAACCACGTGGAGAAGGCACCCACACTGAAAGTGCCTGGAAGGAACATTGGGGCTTCTTCTCAGTGTCTCTGACATAGGGTTTCACTGTCCCGGGAAAGCCTCTGCTAACACCCTGCAGAGCGCTGTGCCCAATATACAGAAACGTCTTGCAGTATCTCCTACAGGGAAAGTGCCAGGAGGAATTGTGGAGCTTGGTCTCAGTGTCTCTGAGAATTGCTCTGATTATCCGTGTGACCTCTTTGCTAAGACTCTCCAGAGAGACGTCCTCAAAACCAACACACATCTTGACATATCTCCCTCATTGATCGCAGTGTCTCCAGGAACGGCATTCAAGGAGCCAGGAACTTTTCTCCCTACACTGTCCATTGAGTTGTCCTCAAAACCAATATACATCCTGCTATATCTCCCACATGGAAAGTGCTTGGAGGGAGAAGTGGGGATTATGTTTAGACTTTCTCGGAACTGCTTCAAATCAACTAGATATCTTTGTGCTGTAAATCTCCCAACAGCCAAACGCAAAAGCAGCAAACATCTCGCTGTATGTCCCACATCCAAAGTGCCAAGAGAGTACTGTAGAGCTTGCTCTCCCTGTCTTTGAGTACTGTTTTCACTGTCCCAGTTACCTCTTTGCTAACATTCTCTTCAGAGCTGCAGTGAAACCAGGAACCACGTGGAGAAGGCACCCACACTGAAAATGACTGGAAGGAACATTGGGGCTTCTTCTCAGTGTCTCTGACATAGGGTTTCACTGTCCCAGGAAAGCCTCTGCTAACACCCTGCAGAGCGCTGTGCCCAATATACAGAAACGTCTTGCAGTATCTCCTACAGGGAAAGTGCCAGGAGGAATTGTGGAGCTTGTTCTCAGTGTCTCTGAGAATTGCTCTGATTATCCGTGTGACCTCTTTGCTAAGACTCTCCAGAGAGACGTCCTCAAAACCAACACACATCTTGACATATCTCCCTCATTGATCGCAGTGTCTCCAGGAACGGCATTCAAGGAGCCAGGAACTTTTCTCCCTACACTGTCCATTGAGTTGTCCTCAAAACCAATATACATCCTGCTATATCTCCCACATGGAAAGTGCTTGGCGGGAGAAGTGGGGATTATGTTTAGACTTTCTCGGAACTGCTTCAAATCAACTAGATATCTTTGTGCTGTAAATCTCCCAACAGCCAAACGCAAAAGCAGCAAACATCTCGCTGTATGTCCCATATCCAAAGTGCCAAGAGAGTACTGTAGAGCTTGCTCTCCCTGTCTTTGAGTACTGTTTTCACTGTCCCGGTTACCTCTTTGCTAACATTCTCTTCAGAGCTGCAGTGAAACCAGGAACCACGTGGAGAAGGCACCCACACTGAAAATGACTGGAAGGAACATTGGGGCTTCTTCTCAGTGTCTCTGACATAGGGTTTCACTGTCCCGGGAAAGCCTCTGCTAACACCCTGCAGAGCGCTGTGCCCAATATACAGAAACGTCTTGCGGTATCTCCTACAGGGAAAGTGCCAGGAGGAATTGTGGAGCTTGGTCTCAGTGTCTCTGAGAATTGCTCTGATTATCCGTGTGACCTCTTTGCTAAGACTCTCCAGAGAGACGTCCTCAAAACCAACACACATCTTGACATATCTCCCACACTGACTGCAGAGTATCCAGGAACGGCATTCAAGGAGCCAGGAACTTTTCTGCCCACACTCTCCGGGGACAGTTCCTTAAAAGCAATAAACATCCTGCTATATCTCCCACATGGAAAGTGCCAGGAGGGAGAAGTGAGGATTATGCTTAGACTTTCTCGGAACTGCTTCAACTCAACTAGATATCTTTGTGCTGTAAATCTCCCAACAGCCAAACGCAAAAGCAGCAAACATGTCGCTGTATGTCCCACATCGTAAGTGCCAAGAGAGAGCTTGCTCTCCCTGTCTTTGAGTACTGTTTTCACTGTCCCGGTTACCTCTTTGCTAACATTCTCTTCAGAGCTGCAGTGAAACCAGGAACCACGTGGAGAAGGCACCCACACTGAAAGTGCCTGGAAGGAACATTGGGGCTTCTTCTCAGTGTCTCTGACATAGGGTTTCACTGTCCCGGGAAAGCCTCTGCTAACACCCTGCAGAGCGCTGTGCCCAATATACAGAAACGTCTTGCAGTATCTCCTACAGGGAAAGTGCCAGGAGGAATTGTGGAGCTTGTTCTCAGTGTCTCTGAGAATTGCTCTGATTATCCGTGTGACCTCTTTGCTAAGACTCTCCAGAGAGACATCCTCAAAACCAACACACATCTTGACATATCTCCCTCATTGATCGCAGTGTCTCCAGGAACGGCATTCAAGGAGCCAGGAACTTTTCTCCCTACACTGTCCATTGAGTTGTCCTCAAAACCAATATACATCCTGCTATATCTCCCACATGGAAAGTGCTTGGCGGGAGAAGTGGGGA
This sequence comes from Larus michahellis, assembly GCF_964199755.1. Classification (NCBI taxonomy): domain Eukaryota; kingdom Metazoa; phylum Chordata; class Aves; order Charadriiformes; family Laridae; genus Larus; species Larus michahellis. The sequence continues at coordinate 49,136,259 of NC_133930.1, read as the reverse complement.
TTATGTTTAGACTTTCTCGGAACTGCTTCAAATCAACTAGATATCTTTGTGCTGTAAATCTCCCAACAGCCAAACGCAAAAGCAGCAAACATCTCGCTGTATGTCCCACATCCAAAGTGCCAAGAGAGTACTGTAGAGCTTGCTCTCCCTGTCTTTGAGTACTGTTTTCACTGTCCCAGTTACCTCTTTGCTAACATTCTCTTCAGAGCTGCAGTGAAACCAGGAACCACGTGGAGAAGGCACCCACACTGAAAATGACTGGAAGGAACATTGGGGCTTCTTCTCAGTGTCTCTGACATAGGGTTTCACTGTCCCAGGAAAGCCTCTGCTAACACCCTGCAGAGCGCTGTGCCCAATATACAGAAACGTCTTGCAGTATCTCCTACAGGGAAAGTGCCAGGAGGAATTGTGGAGCTTGTTCTCAGTGTCTCTGAGAATTGCTCTGATTATCCGTGTGACCTCTTTGCTAAGACTCTCCAGAGAGACGTCCTCAAAACCAACACACATCTTGACATATCTCCCTCATTGATCGCAGTGTCTCCAGGAACGGCATTCAAGGAGCCAGGAACTTTTCTCCCTACACTGTCCATTGAGTTGTCCTCAAAACCAATATACATCCTGCTATATCTCCCACATGGAAAGTGCTTGGCGGGAGAAGTGGGGATTATGTTTAGACTTTCTCGGAACTGCTTCAAATCAACTAGATATCTTTGTGCTGTAAATCTCCCAACAGCCAAACGCAAAAGCAGCAAACATCTCGCTGTATGTCCCATATCCAAAGTGCCAAGAGAGTACTGTAGAGCTTGCTCTCCCTGTCTTTGAGTACTGTTTTCAGTGTCCCGGTTACCTCTTTGCTAACATTCTCTTCAGAGCTGCAGTGAAACCAGGAACCACGTGGAGAAGGCACCCACACTGAAAATGACTGGAAGGAACATTGGGGCTTCTTCTCAGTGTCTCTGACATAGGGTTTCACTGTCCCGGGAAAGCCTCTGCTAACACCCTGCAGAGCGCTGTGCCCAATATACAGAAACGTCTTGCGGTATCTCCTACAGGGAAAGTGCCAGGAGGAATTGTGGAGCTTGGTCTCAGTGTCTCTGAGAATTGCTCTGATTATCCGTGTGACCTCTTTGCTAAGACTCTCCAGAGAGACGTCCTCAAAACCAACACACATCTTGACATATCTCCCACACTGACTGCAGAGTATCCAGGAACGGCATTCAAGGAGCCAGGAACTTTTCTGCCCACACTCTCCGGGGACAGTTCCTTAAAAGCAATAAACATCCTGCTATATCTCCCACATGGAAAGTGCCAGGAGGGAGAAGTGAGGATTATGCTTAGACTTTCTCGGAACTGCTTCAACTCAACTAGATATCTTTGTGCTGTAAATCTCCCAACAGCCAAACGCAAAAGCAGCAAACATGTCGCTGTATGTCCCACATCGTAAGTGCCAAGAGAGAGCTTGCTCTCCCTGTCTTTGAGTACTGTTTTCACTGTCCCGGTTACCTCTTTGCTAACATTCTCTTCAGAGCTGCAGTGAAACCAGGAACCACGTGGAGAAGGCACCCACACTGAAAGTGCCTGGAAGGAACATTGGGGCTTCTTCTCAGTGTCTCTGACATAGGGTTTCACTGTCCCGGGAAAGCCTCTGCTAACACCCTGCAGAGCGCTGTGCCCAATATACAGAAACGTCTTGCAGTATCTCCTACAGGGAAAGTGCCAGGAGGAATTGTGGAGCTTGTTCTCAGTGTCTCTGAGAATTGCTCTGATTATCCGTGTGACCTCTTTGCTAAGACTCTCCAGAGAGCCGTCCTCAAAACCAACACACATCTTGACATATCTCCCTCATTGATCGCAGTGTCTCCAGGAACGGCATTCAAGGAGCCAGGAACTTTTCTCCCTACACTGTCCATTGAGTTGTCCTCAAAACCAATATACATCCTGCTATATCTCCCACATGGAAAGTGCTTGGCGGGAGAAGTGGGGATTATGTTTAGACTTTCTCGGAACTGCTTCAAATCAACTAGATATCTTTGTGCTGTAAATCTCCCAACAGCCAAATCAAAAGCAGCAAACATCTCGCTGTATGTCCCACATCCAAAGTGCCAAGAGAGTAATGTAGAGCTTGCTAACCCTCTCTTTGAGTACTGTTTTCAGTGTCCCGGTTACCTCTTTGCTAACATTCTCTTCAGAGCTGCAGTGAAACCAGGAACCACGTGGAGAAGGCACCCACACTGAAAATGACTGGAAGGAACGTTGGGGCTTCTTCTCAGTGTCTCTGACATAGGGTTTCACTGTCCCGGGAAAGCCTCTGCTAACACCCTGCAGAGCGCTGTGCCCAATATACAGAAACGTCTTGCAGTATCTCCTACAGGGAAAGTGCCAGGAGGAATTGTGGAGCTTGTTCTCAGTGTCTCTGAGAATTGCTCTGATTATCCGTGTGACCTCTTTGCTAAGACTCTCCAGAGAGACGTCCTCAAAACCAACACACATCTTGACATATCTCCCTCATTGATCGCAGTGTCTCCAGGAACGGCATTCAAGGAGCCAGGAACTTTTCTCCCTACACTGTCCATTGAGTTGTCCTCAAAACCAATATACATCCTGCTATATCTCCCACATGGAAAGTGACAGGAGGGAGAAGTGGGGATTATGTTTAGACTTTCTCGGAACTGCTTCAAATCAACTAGATATCTTTGTGCTGTAAATCTCCCAACAGCCAAATCAAAAGCAGCAAACATCTCGCTGTATGTCCCACATCCAAAGTGCCAAGAGAGTAATGTAGAGCTTGCTCTCCCTGTCTTTGAGTACTGTTTTCACTGTCCCGGTTACCTCTTTGCTAACATTCTCTTCAGAGCTGCAGTGAAACCAGGAACCACGTGGAGAAGGCACCCACACTGAAAATGACTGGAAGGAACGTTGGGGCTTCTTCTCAGTGTCTCTGACATAGGGTTTCACTGTCCCGGGAAAGCCTCTGCTAACACCCTGCAGAGCGCTGTGCCCAATATACAGAAACGTCTTGCAGTATCTCCTACAGGGAAAGTGCCAGGAGGAATTGTGGAGCTTGTTCTCAGTGTCTCTGAGAATTGCTCTGATTATCCGTGTGACCTCTTTGCTAAGACTCTCCAGAGAGACGTCCTCAAAACCAACACACATCTTGACATATCTCCCTCATTGATCGCAGTGTCTCCAGGAACGGCATTCAAGGAGCCAGGAACTTTTCTCCCTACACTGTCCATTGAGTTGTCCTCAAAACCAATATACATCCTGCTATATCTCCCACATGGAAAGTGCTTGGCGGGAGAAGTGGGGATTATGTTTAGACTTTCTCGGAACTGCTTCAAATCAACTAGATATCTTTGTGCTGTAAATCTCCCAACAGCCAAACGCAAAAGCAGCAAACATCTCGCTGTATGTCCCACATCGTAAGTGCCAAGAGAGAGCTTGCTCTCCCTGTCTTTGAGTACTGTTTTCACTGTCCCAGTTACCTCTTTGCTAACATTCTCTTCAGAGCTGCAGTGAAACCAGGAACCACGTGGAGAAGGCACCCACACTGAAAGTGCCTGGAAGGAACATTGGGGCTTCTTCTCAGTGTCTCTGACATAGGGTTTCACTGTCCCGGGAAAGTCTCTGCTAACACCCTGCAGAGCACAGCGCCCAATATACAGAAACGTCTTGCGGTATCTCCTACAGGGAAAGTGCCAGGAGGAATTGTGGAGCTTGGTCTCAGTGTCTCTGAGAATTGCTCTGATTATCCCTGTGACCTCTTTGCTAAGACTCTCCAGAGAGACGTCCTCAAAACCAACACACATCTTGACATATCTCCCACACTGACTGCAGAGTATCCAGGAACGGCATTCAAGGAGCCAGGAACTTTTCTCCCTACACTGTCCATTGAGTTGTCCTCAAAACCAATATACATCCTGCTATATCTCCCACATGGAAAGTGCTTGGCGGGAGAAGTGGGGATTATGTTTAGACTTTCTCGGAACTGCTTCAAATCAACTAGATATCTTTGTGCTGTAAATCTCCCAACAGCCAAACGTAAAAGCAGCAAACATCTCGCTGTATGTCCCATATCCAAAGTGCCAAGAGAGTACTGTAGAGCTTGCTCTCCCTGTCTTTGAGTACTGTTTTCAGTGTCCCGGTTACCTCTTTGCTAACATTCTCTTCAGAGCTGCAGTGAAACCAGGAACCACGTGGAGAAGGCACCCACACTGAAAGTGCCTGGAAGGAACACTGGGGCTTCTTCTCAGTGTCTCTGACATAGGGTTTCACTGTCCCAGGAAAGCCTCTGCTAACACCCTGCAGAGCGCTGTGCCCAATATACAGAAACGTCTTGCAGTATCTCCTACAGGGAAAGTGCCAGGAGGAATTGTGGAGCTTGTTCTCAGTGTCTCTGAGAATTGCTCTGATTATCCGTGTGACCTCTTTGCTAAGACTCTCCAGAGAGACGTCCTCAAAACCAACACACATCTTGACATATCTCCCTCATTGATCGCAGTGTCTCCAGGAACGGCATTCAAGGAGCCAGGAACTTTTCTCCCTACACTGTCCATTGAGTTGTCCTCAAAACCAATATACATCCTGCTATATCTCCCACATGGAAAGTGCTTGGCGGGAGAAGTGGGGATTATGTTTAGACTTTCTCGGAACTGCTTCAAATCAACTAGATATCTTTGTGCTGTAAATCTCCCAACAGCCAAACGCAAAAGCAGCAAACCTCTCGCTGTATGTCCCACATCCAAAGTGCCAAGAGAGTAATGTAGAGCTTGCTAACCCTCTCCTTGAGTACTGTTTTCAGTGTCCCGGTTACCTCTTTGCTAACATTCTCTTCAGAGCTGCAGTGAAACCAGGAACCACGTGGAGAAGGCACCCACACTGAAAATGACTGGAAGGAACGTTGGGGCTTCTTCTCAGTGTCTCTGACATAGGGTTTCACTGTCCCGGGAAAGCCTCTGCTAACACCCTGCAGAGCGCTGTGCCCAATATACAGAAACGTCTTGCGGTATCTCCTACAGGGAAAGTGCCAGGAGGAATTGTGGAGCTCGGTCTCAGTGTCTCTGAGAATTGCTCTGATTATCCGTGTGACCTCTTTGCTAAGACTCTCCAGAGAGACGTCCTCAAAACCAACACACATCTTGACATATCTCCCTCATTGATCGCAGTGTCTCCAGGAACGGCATTCAAGGAGCCAGGAACTTTTCTCCCTACACTGTCTATTGAGTTGTCCTCAAAACCAATATACATCCTGCTATATCTCCCACATGGAAAGTGCTTGGGGGGAGAAGTGGGGATTATGTTTAGACTTTCTCGGAACTGCTTCAAATCAACTAGATATCTTTGTGCTGTAAATCTTCCAACAGCCAAACACAAAAGCAGCAAACATCTCGCTGTATGTCCCACATCGTAAGTGCCAAGAGAGAGCTTGCTCTCCCTGTCTTTGAGTACTGTTTTCAGTGTCCCGGTTACCTCTTTGCTAACATTCTCTTCAGAGCTGCAGTGAAACCAGGAACCACGTGGAGAAGGCACCCACACTGAAAGTGCCTGGAAGGAACATTGGGGCTTCTTCTCAGTGTCTCTGACATAGGGTTTCACTGTCCCGGGAAAGTCTCTGCTAACACCCTGCAGAGCGCTGTGCCCAATATACAGAAACGTCTTGCGGTATCTCCTACAGGGAAAGTGCCAGGAGGAATTGTGGAGCTTGTTCTCAGTGTCTCTGAGAATTGCTCTGATTATCCCTGTGACCTCTTTGCTAAGACTCTCCAGAGAGACGTCCTCAAAACCAACACACATCTTGACATATCTCCCTCATTGATCGCAGTGTCTCCAGGAACGGCATTCAAGGAGCCAGGAACTTTTCTCCCTACACTGTCCATTGAGTTGTCCTCAAAACCAATATACATCCTGCTATATCTCCCACATGGAAAGTGCTTGGAGGGAGAAGTGGGGATTATGTTTAGACTTTCTCGGAACTGCTTCAAATCAACTAGATATCTTTGTGCTGTAAATCTCCCAACAGCCAAACGTAAAAGCAGCAAACATCTCGCTGTATGTCCCATATCCAAAGTGCCAAGAGAGTACTGTAGAGCTTGCTCTCCCTGTCTTTGAGTACTGTTTTCAGTGTCCCGGTTACCTCTTTGCTAACATTCTCTTCAGAGCTGCAGTGAAACCAGGAACCACGTGGAGAAGGCACCCACACTGAAAGTGCCTGGAAGGAACATTGGGGCTTCTTCTCAGTGTCTCTGACATAGGGTTTCACTGTCCCAGGAAAGCCTCTGCTAACACCCTGCAGAGCGCTGTGCCCAATATACAGAAACGTCTTGCAGTATCTCCTACAGGGAAAGTGCCAGGAGGAATTGTGGAGCTTGTTCTCAGTGTCTCTGAGAATTGCTCTGATTATCCGTGTGACCTCTTTGCTAAGACTCTCCAGAGAGACGTCCTCAAAACCAACACACATCTTGACATATCTCCCTCATTGATCGCAGTGTCTCCAGGAACGGCATTCAAGGAGCCAGGAACTTTTCTCCCTACACTGTCCATTGAGTTGTCCTCAAAACCAATATACATCCTGCTATATCTCCCACATGGAAAGTGCTTGGCGGGAGAAGTGGGGATTATGTTTAGACTTTCTCGGAACTGCTTCAAATCAACTAGATATCTTTGTGCTGTAAATCTCCCAACAGCCAAATCAAAAGCAGCAAACATCTCGCTGTATGTCCCACATCCAAAGTGCCAAGAGAGTAATGTAGAGCTTGCTAACCCTCTCCTTGAGTACTGTTTTCAGTGTCCCGGTTACCTCTTTGCTAACATTCTCTTCAGAGCTGCAGTGAAACCAGGAACCACGTGGAGAAGGCACCCACACTGAAAATGACTGGAAGGAACGTTGGGGCTTCTTCTCAGTGTCTCTGACATAGGGTTTCACTGTCCCGGGAAAGCCTCTGCTAACACCCTGCAGAGCGCTGTGCCCAATATACAGAAACGTCTTGCGGTATCTCCTACAGGGAAAGTGCCAGGAGGAATTGTGGAGCTTGGTCTCAGTGTCTCTGAGAATTGCTCTGATTATCCGTGTGACCTCTTTGCTAAGACTCTCCAGAGAGACGTCCTCAAAACCAACACACATCTTGACATATCTCCCTCATTGATCGCAGTGTCTCCAGGAACGGCATTCAAGGAGCCAGGAACTTTTCTACCTACACTGTCTATTGAGTTGTCCTCAAAACCAATATACATCCTGCTATATCTCCCACATGGAAAGTGCTTGGGGGGAGAAGTGGGGATTATGTTTAGACTTTCTCGGAACTGCTTCAAATCAACTAGATATCTTTGTGCTGTAAATCTTCCAACAGCCAAACACAAAAGCAGCAAACATCTCGCTGTATGTCTCACATCGTAAGTGCCAAGAGAGAGCTTGCTCTCCCTGTCTTTGAGTACTGTTTTCACTGTCCCAGTTACCTCTTTGCTAACATTCTCTTCAGAGCTGCAGTGAAACCAGGAACCATGTGGAGAAGGCACCCACACTGAAAGTGCCTGGAAGGAACATTGGGGCTTCTTCTCAGTGTCTCTGACATAGGGTTTCACTGTCCCGGGAAAGTCTCTGCTAACACCCTGCAGAGCGCTGTGCCCAATATACAGAAACGTCTTGCGGTATCTCCTACAGGGAAAGTGCCAGGAGGAATTGTGGAGCTTGGTCTCAGTGTCTCTGAGAATTGCTCTGATTATCCCTGTGACCTCTTTGCTAAGACTCTCCAGAGAGACGTCCTCAAAACCAACACACATCTTGACATATCTCCCTCATTGATCGCAGTGTCTCCAGGAACGGCATTCAAGGAGCCAGGAACTTTTCTCCCTACACTGTCCATTGAGTTGTCCTCAAAACCAATATACATCCTGCTATATCTCCCACATGGAAAGTGCTTGGCGGGAGAAGTGGGGATTATGTTTAGACTTTCTCGGAACTGCTTCAAATCAACTAGATATCTTTGTGCTGTAAATCTTCCAACAGCCAAACACAAAAGCAGCAAACATCTCGCTGTATGTCCCACATCGTAAGTGCCAAGAGAGAGCTTGCTCTCCCTGTCTTTGAGTACTGTTTTCACTGTCCCGGTTACCTCTTTGCTAACATTCTCTTCAGAGCTGCAGTGAAACCAGGAACCACGTGGAGAAGGCACCCACACTGAAAGTGCCTGGAAGGAACATTGGGGCTTCTTCTCAGTATCTCTGACATAGGGTTTCACTGTCCCGGGAAAGTCTCTGCTAACACCCTGCAGAGCGCTGTGCCCAATATACAGAAACGTCTTGCGGTATCTCCTACAGGGAAAGTGCCAGGAGGAATTGTGGAGCTTGGTCTCAGTGTCTCTGAGAATTGCTCTGATTATCCGTGTGACCTCTTTGCTAAGACTCTCCAGAGAGACGTCCTCAAAACCAACACACATCTTGACATATCTCCCTCATTGATCGCAGTGTCTCCAGGAACGGCATTCAAGGAGCCAGGAACTTTTCTCCCTACACTGTCCATTGAGTTGTCCTCAAAACCAATATACATCCTGCTATATCTCCCACATGGAAAGTGCTTGGCGGGAGAAGTGGGGATTATGTTTAGACTTTCTCGGAACTGCTTCAAATCAACTAGATAGCTTTGTGCTGTAAATCTTCCAACAGCCAAACACAAAAGCAGCAATCATCTCGCTGTATGTCCCACATCGTAAGTGCCAAGAGAGAGCTTGCTCTCCCTGTCTTTGAGTACTGTTTTCACTGTCCCGGTTACCTCTTTGCTAACATTCTCTTCAGAGCTGCAGTGAAACCAGGAACCACGTGGAGAAGGCACCCACACTGAAAGTGCCTGGAAGGAACATTGGGGCTTCTTCTCAGTGTCTCTGACATAGGGTTTCACTGTCCCAGGAAAGCCTCTGCTAACACCCTGCAGAGCGCTGTGCCCAATATACAGAAACGTCTTGCAGTATCTCCTACAGGGAAAGTGCCAGGAGGAATTGTGGAGCTTGTTCTCAGTGTCTCTGAGAATTGCTCTGATTATCCGTGTGACCTCTTTGCTAAGACTCTCCAGAGAGACGTCCTCAAAACCAACACACATCTTGACATATCTCCCTCATTGATCGCAGTGTCTCCAGGAACGGCATTCAAGGAGCCAGGAACTTTTCTCCCTACACTGTCCATTGAGTTGTCCTCAAAACCAATATACATCCTGCTATATCTCCCACATGGAAAGTGCTTGGCGGGAGAAGTGGGGATTATGTTTAGACTTTCTCGGAACTGCTTCAAATCAACTAGATATCTTTGTGCTGTAAATCTCCCAACAGCCAAATCAAAAGCAGCAAACATCTCGCTGTATGTCCCACATCCAAAGTGCCAAGAGAGTAATGTAGAGCTTGCTAACCCTCTCCTTGAGTACTGTTTTCAGTGTCCCGGTTACCTCTTTGCTAACATTCTCTTCAGAGCTGCAGTGAAACCAGGAACCACGTGGAGAAGGCACCCACACTGAAAATGACTGGAAGGAACGTTGGGGCTTCTTCTCAGTGTCTCTGACATAGGGTTTCACTGTCCCGGGAAAGCCTCTGCTAACACCCTGCAGAGCGCTGTGCCCAATATACAGAAACGTCTTGCGGTATCTCCTACAGGGAAAGTGCCAGGAGGAATTGTGGAGCTTGGTCTCAGTGTCTCTGAGAATTGCTCTGATTATCCGTGTGACCTCTTTGCTAAGACTCTCCAGAGAGACGTCCTCAAAACCAACACACATCTTGACATATCTCCCTCATTGATCGCAGTGTCTCCAGGAACGGCATTCAAGGAGCCAGGAACTTTTCTCCCTACACTGTCTATTGAGTTGTCCTCAAAACCAATATACATCCTGCTATATCTCCCACATGGAAAGTGCTTGGGGGGAGAAGTGGGGATTATGTTTAGACTTTCTCGGAACTGCTTCAAATCAACTAGATATCTTTGTGCTGTAAATCTTCCAACAGCCAAACACAAAAGCAGCAAACATCTCGCTGTATGTCTCACATCGTAAGTGCCAAGAGAGAGCTTGCTCTCCCTGTCTTTGAGTACTGTTTTCACTGTCCCAGTTACCTCTTTGCTAACATTCTCTTCAGAGCTGCAGTGAAACCAGGAACCATGTGGAGAAGGCACCCACACTGAAAGTGCCTGGAAGGAACATTGGGGCTTCTTCTCAGTGTCTCTGACATAGGGTTTCACTGTCCCGGGAAAGTCTCTGCTAACACCCTGCAGAGCGCTGTGCCCAATATACAGAAACGTCTTGCGGTATCTCCTACAGGGAAAGTGCCAGGAGGAATTGTGGAGCTTGGTCTCAGTGTCTCTGAGAATTGCTCTGATTATCCCTGTGACCTCTTTGCTAAGACTCTCCAGAGAGACGTCCTCAAAACCAACACACATCTTGACATATCTCCCTCATTGATCGCAGTGTCTCCAGGAACGGCATTCAAGGAGCCAGGAACTTTTCTCCCTACACTGTCCATTGAGTTGTCCTCAAAACCAATATACATCCTGCTATATCTCCCACATGGAAAGTGCTTGGCGGGAGAAGTGGGGATTATGTTTAGACTTTCTCGGAACTGCTTCAAATCAACTAGATATCTTTGTGCTGTAAATCTTCCAACAGCCAAACACAAAAGCAGCAAACATCTCGCTGTATGTCCCACATCGTAAGTGCCAAGAGAGAGCTTGCTCTCCCTGTCTTTGAGTACTGTTTTCACTGTCCCGGTTACCTCTTTGCTAACATTCTCTTCAGAGCTGCAGTGAAACCAGGAACCACGTGGAGAAGGCACCCACACTGAAAGTGCCTGGAAGGAACATTGGGGCTTCTTCTCAGTATCTCTGACATAGGGTTTCACTGTCCCGGGAAAGTCTCTGCTAACACCCTGCAGAGCGCTGTGCCCAATATACAGAAACGTCTTGCGGTATCTCCTACAGGGAAAGTGCCAGGAGGAATTGTGGAGCTTGGTCTCAGTGTCTCTGAGAATTGCTCTGATTATCCGTGTGACCTCTTTGCTAAGACTCTCCAGAGAGCCGTCCTCAAAACCAACACACATCTTGACATATCTCCCTCATTGATCGCAGTGTCTCCAGGAACGGCATTCAAGGAGCCAGGAACTTTTCTCCCTACACTGTCCATTGAGTTGTCCTCAAAACCAATATACATCCTGCTATATCTCCCACATGGAAAGTGCTTGGCGGGAGAAGTGGGGATTATGTTTAGACTTTCTCGGAACTGCTTCAAATCAACTAGATATCTTTGTGCTGTAAATCTCCTAACAGCCAAATCAAAAGCAGCAAACATCTCGCTGTATGTCCCACATCCAAAGTGCCAAGAGAGTACTGTAGAGCTTGCTAACCCTCTCCTTGAGTACTGTTTTCAGTGTCCCGGTTACCTCTTTGCTAACATTCTCTTCAGAGCTGCAGTGAAACCAGGAACCACGTGGAGAAGGCACCCACACTGAAAATGACTGGAAGGAACGTTGGGGCTTCTTCTCAGTGTCTCTGACATAGGGTTTCACTGTCCCGGGAAAGCCTCTGCTAACACCCTGCAGAGCGCTGTGCCCAATATACAGAAACGTCTTGCGGTATCTCCTACAGGGAAAGTGCCAGGAGGAATTGTGGAGCTCGGTCTCAGTGTCTCTGAGAATTGCTCTGATTATCCGTGTGACCTCTTTGCTAAGACTCTCCAGAGAGACGTCCTCAAAACCAACACACATCTTGACATATCTCCCTCATTGATCGCAGTGTCTCCAGGAACGGCATTCAAGGAGCCAGGAACTTTTCTCCCTACACTGTCTATTGAGTTGTCCTCAAAACCAATATACATCCTGCTATATCTCCCACATGGAAAGTGTTTGGGGGGAGAAGTGGGGATTATGTTTAGACTTTCTCGGAACTGCTTCAAATCAACTAGATATCTTTGTGCTGTAAATCTTCCAACAGCCAAACACAAAAGCAGCAAACATCTCGCTGTATGTCCCATATCCAAAGTGCCAAGAGAGAGCTTGCTCTCCCTGTCTTTGAGTACTGTTTTCACTGTCCCGGTTACCTCTTTGCTAACATTCTCTTCAGAGCTGCAGTGAAACCAGGAACCACGTGGAGAAGGCACCCACACTGAAAGTGCCTGGAAGGAACACTGGGGCTTCTTCTCAGTGTCTCTGACATAGGGTTTCACTGTCCCGGGAAAGTCTCTGCTAACACCCTGCAGAGCGCTGTGCCCAATATACAGAAACGTCTTGCGGTATCTCCTACAGGGAAAGTGCCAGGAGGAATTGTGGAGCTTGGTCTCAGTGTCTCTGAGAATTGCTCTGATTATCCGTGTGACCTCTTTGCTAAGACTCTCCAGAGAGACGTCCTCAAAACCAACACACATCTTGACATATCTCCCACACTGACTGCAGAGTATCCAGGAACGGCATTCAAGGAGCCAGGAACTTTTCTGCCCACACTGTCCATTGAGTGGTCCTCAAAACCAATATACATCCTGCTATATCTCCCACATGGAAAGTGCTTGGCGGGAGAAGTGGGGATTATGTTTAGACTTTCTCGGAACTGCTTCAAATCAACTAGATATCTTTGTGCTGTAAATCTCCCAACAGCCAAACGCAAAAGCAGCAAACATCTCGCTGTATGTTCCACATCCAAAGTGCCAAGAGAGAGCTTGCTCTCCCTGTCTTTGAGTACTGTTTTCACTGTCCCGGTTACCTCTTTCTAACATTCTCTTCAGAGCTGCAGTGAAACCAGGAACCACGTGGAGAAGGCACCCACCCTGAAAATGACTGGAAGGAACGTTGGGGCTTCTTCTCAGTGTCTCTGATGTCGGGTTTCACTGTCCCGGGAAAGCCTCTGCTAACACCCTGCAGAGCGCAGTGCCCAATATACAGAAACGTCTTGCAGTATCTCCTACAGGGAAAGTGCCAGGAGGAATTGTGGAGCTTGGTCTCAGTGTCTCTGAGAATTGCTCTGATTATCCGTGTGACCTCTTTGCTAAGACTCTCCAGAGAGACGTCCTCAAAACCAACACACATCTTGAAATATCTCCCACACTGACCGCAGAGTATCCAGGAACGGCATTCAAGGAGCCAGGAAATTTTCTGCCCACACTCTCCGGGGACAGTTCCTTAAAACCAATATACATCCTGCTATATCTCCCACATCGAAAGTGCCAGGAGGCAGAATTGGGGATTATGTTTAGACTTTCTCAGAACTGCTTCAAATCAACTAGATATCTTTGTGCTGTAAATCTCCCAACAGCCAAACGTAAAAGCAGCAAACATCTCGCTGTGTGTCCCACATCGTAAGTGCCAAGAGAGAGCTTGCTCTCCCTGTCTTTGAGTACTGTTTTCACTGTCCCGGTTACCTCTTTGCTAACATTCTCTTCAGAGCTGCAGTGAAACCAGGAACCACGTGGAGAAGGCACCCACACTGAAAGTGCCTGGAAGGAACATTGGGGCTTCTTCTCAGTGTCTCTGACATAGGGTTTCACTGTCCCGGGAAAGTCTCTGCTAACACCCTGCAGAGCGCTGTGCCCAATATACAGAAACGTCTTGCGGTATCTCCTACAGGGAAAGTGCCAGGAGGAATTGTGGAGCTTGGTCTCAGTGTCTCTGAGAATTGCTCTGATTATCCGTGTGACCTCTTTGCTAAGACTCTCCAGAGAGCCGTCCTCAAAACCAACACACATCTTGACATATCTCCCACATTGATCGCACTGTCTCCAGGAACGGCATTCAAGGAGCCAGGAACTTTTCTCCCTACACTGTCCATTGAGTTGTCCTCAAAACCAATATACATCCTGCTATATCTCCCACATGGAAAGTGCTTGGCGGGAGAAGTGGGGATTATGTTTAGACTTTCTCGGAACTGCTTCAAATCAACTAGATATCTTTGTGCTGTAAATCTCCCAACAGCCAAATCAAAAGCAGCAAACATCTCGCTGTATGTCCCACATCCAAAGTGCCAAGAGAGTAATGTAGAGCTTGCTAACCCTCTCTTTGAGTACTGTTTTCAGTGTCCCGGTTACCTCTTTGCTAACATTCTCTTCAGAGCTGCAGTGAAACCAGGAACCACGTGGAGAAGGCACCCACACTGAAAATGACTGGAAGGAACGTTGGGGCTTCTTCTCAGTGTCTCTGACATAGGGTTTCACTGTCCCGGGAAAGCCTCTGCTAACACCCTGCAGAGCACAGCGCCCAATATACAGAAACGTCTTGCAGTATCTCCTACAGGGAAAGTGCCAGGAGGAATTGTGGAGCTTGTTCTCAGTGTCTCTGAGAATTGCTCTGATTATCCGTGTGACCTCTTTGCTAAGACTCTCCAGAGAGACGTCCTCAAAACCAACACACATCTTGACATATCTCCCACACTGACTGCAGAGTATCCAGGAACGGCATTCAAGGAGCCAGGAACTTTTCTGCCCACACTCTCCGGGGACAGTTCCTTAAAACCAATATACATCCTGCTATATCTCCCACATGGAAAGTGCCAGGAGGGAGAAGTGAGGATTATGCTTAGACTTTCTCAGAACTGCTTCAAATCAACTAGATATCTTTGTGCTGTAAATCTCCCAACAGCCAAACGCAAAAGCAGCAAACATCTCGCTGTATGTCCCACATCGTAAGTGCCAAGAGAGAGCTTGCTCTCCCTGTCTTTGAGTACTGTTTTCACTGTCCCGGTTACCTCTTTGCTAACATTCTCTTCAGAGCTGCAGTGAAACCAGGAACCACGTGGAGAAGGCACCCACACTGAAAGTGCCTGGAAGGAACGTTGGGGCTTCTTCTCAGTGTCTCTGACATAGGGTTTCACTGTCCCGGGAAAGTCTCCGCTAACACCCTTCAGAGCGCAGTGCCCAATATACAGAAACGTCTTGCAGTATCTCCTACAGGGAAAGTGCCAGGAGGAATTGTGGAGCTTGTTCTCAGTGTCTCTGAGAATTGCTCTGATTATCCGTGTGACCTCTTTGCTAAGACTCTCCAGAGAGACGTCCTCAAAACCAACACACATCTTGACATATCTCCCTCATTGATCGCAGTGTCTCCAGGAACGGCATTCAAGGAGCCAGGAACTTTTCTCCCTACACTGTCCATTGAGTTGTCCTCAAAACCAATATACATCCTGCTATATCTCCCACATGGAAAGTGCTTGGCGGGAGAAGTGGGGATTATGTTTAGACTTTCTCGGAACTGCTTCAAATCAACTAGATATCTTTGTGCTGTAAATCTCCCAACAGCCAAATCAAAAGCAGCAAACATCTCGCTGTATGTCCCACATCCAAAGTGCCAAGAGAGTAATGTAGAGCTTGCTAACCCTCTCTTTGAGTTCTGTTTTCAATGTCCCGGTTACCTCTTTGCTAACATTCTCTTCAGAGCTGCAGTGAAACCAGGAACCACGTGGAGAAGGCACCCACATTGAAAATGACTGGAAGGAACGTTGGGGCTTCTTCTCAGTGTCTCTGACATAGGGTTTCACTGTCCCGGGAAAGCCTCTGCTAACACCCTGCAGAGCGCTGTGCCCAATATACAGAAACGTCTTGCAGTATCTCCTACAGGGAAAGTGCCAGGAGGAATTGTGGAGCTTGTTCTCAGTGTCTCTGAGAATTGCTCTGATTATCCGTGTGACCTCTTTGCTAAGACTCTCCAGAGAGACGTCCTCCAAACCAACACACATCTTGACATATCTCCCTCATTGATCGCAGTGTCTCCAGGAACGGCATTCAAGGAGCCAGGAACTTTTCTCCCTACACTGTCCATTGAGTTGTCCTCAAAACCAATATACATCCTGCTATATCTCCCACATGGAAAGTGCCAGGAGGGAGAAGTGGGGATTATGTTTAGACTTTCTCAGAACTGCTTCAAATCAACTAGATATCTTTGTGCTGTAAATCTCCCAACAGCCAAATCAAAAGCAGCAAACCTCTCGCTGTATGTCCCACATCCAAAGTGCCAAGAGAGTAATGTAGAGCTTGCTAACCCTCTCTTTGAGTACTGTTTTCAGTGTCCCGGTTACCTCTTTGCTAACATTCTCTTCAGAGCTGCAGTGAAACCAGGAACCACGTGGAGAAGGCACCCACACTGAAAGTGCCTGGAAGGAACACTGGGGCTTCTTCTCAGTGTCTCTGACATAGGGTTTCACTGTCCCAGGAAAGCCTCTGCTAACACCCTGCAGAGCGCTGTGCCCAATATACAGAAACGTCTTGCAGTATCTCCTACAGGGAAAGTGCCAGGAGGAATTGTGGAGCTTGTTCTCAGTGTCTCTGAGAATTGCTCTGATTATCCGTGTGACCTCTTTGCTAAGACTCTCCAGAGAGACGTCCTCAAAACCAACACACATCTTGACATATCTCCCTCATTGATCGCAGTGTCTCCAGGAATGGCATTCAAGGAGCCAGGAACTTTTCTCCCTACACTGTCCATTGAGTTGTCCTCAAAACCAATATACATCCTGCTATATCTCCCACATGGAAAGTGCTTGGCGGGAGAAGTGGGGATTATGTTTAGACTTTCTCGGAACTGCTTCAAATCAACTAGATATCTTTGTGCTGTAAATCTCCCAACAGCCAAATCAAAAGCAGCAAACATCTCGCTGTATGTCCCACATCCAAAGTGCCAAGAGAGTAATGTAGAGCTTGCTAACCCTCTCCTTGAGTACTGTTTTCAGTGTCCCGGTTACCTCTTTGCTAACATTCTCTTCAGAGCTGCAGTGAAACCAGGAACCACGTGGAGAAGGCACCCACACTGAAAATGACTGGAAGGAACGTTGGGGCTCCTTCTCAGTGTCTCTGACATAGGGTTTCACTGTCCCGGGAAAGTCTCTGCTAACACCCTGCAGAGCGCTGTGCCCAATATACAGAAACGTCTTGCGGTATCTCCTACAGGGAAAGTGCCAGGAGGAATTGTGGAGCTTGGTCTCAGTGTCTCTGAGAATTGCTCTGATTATCCATGTGACCTCTTTGCTAAGACTCTCCAGAGAGACGTCCTCAAAACCAACACACATCTTGACATATCTCCCACACTGACTGCAGAGTATCCAGGAACGGCATTCAAGGAGCCAGGAACTTTTCTGCCCACACTGTCCATTGAGTGGTCCTCAAAACCAATATACATCCTGCTATATCTCCCACATGGAAAGTGCTTGGCGGGAGAAGTGGGGATTATGTTTAGACTTTCTCGGAACTGCTTCAAATCAACTAGATATCTTTGTGCTGTAAATCTCCCAACAGCCAAACGCAAAAGCAGCAAACATCTCGCTGTATGTTCCACATCCAAAGTGCCAAGAGAGAGCTTGCTCTCCCTGTCTTTGAGTACTGTTTTCACTGTCCCGGTTACCTCTTTCTAACATTCTCTTCAGAGCTGCAGTGAAACCAGGAACCACGTGGAGAAGGCACCCACCCTGAAAATGACTGGAAGGAACGTTGGGGCTTCTTCTCAGTGTCTCTGATGTCGGGTTTCACTGTCCCGGGAAAGCCTCTGCTAACACCCTGCAGAGCGCAGTGCCCAATATACAGAAACGTCTTGCAGTATCTCCTACAGGGAAAGTGCCAGGAGGAATTGTGGAGCTTGGTCTCAGTGTCTCTGAGAATTGCTCTGATTATCCGTGTGACCTCTTTGCTAAGACTCTCCAGAGAGACGTCCTCAAAACCAACACACATCTTGAAATATCTCCCACACTGACCGCAGAGTATCCAGGAACGGCATTCAAGGAGCCAGGAAATTTTCTGCCCACACTCTCCGGGGACAGTTCCTTAAAACCAATATACATCCTGCTATATCTCCCACATCGAAAGTGCCAGGAGGCAGAATTGGGGATTATGTTTAGACTTTCTCAGAACTGCTTCAAATCAACTAGATATCTTTGTGCTGTAAATCTCCCAACAGCCAAACGTAAAAGCAGCAAACATCTCGCTGTGTGTCCCACATCGTAAGTGCCAAGAGAGAGCTTGCTCTCCCTGTCTTTGAGTACTGTTTTCACTGTCCCGGTTACCTCTTTGCTAACATTCTCTTCAGAGCTGCAGTGAAACCAGGAACCACGTGGAGAAGGCACCCACACTGAAAGTGCCTGGAAGGAACATTGGGGCTTCTTCTCAGTGTCTCTGACATAGGGTTTCACTGTCCCGGGAAAGTCTCTGCTAACACCCTGCAGAGCGCTGTGCCCAATATACAGAAACGTCTTGCGGTATCTCCTACAGGGAAAGTGCCAGGAGGAATTGTGGAGCTTGGTCTCAGTGTCTCTGAGAATTGCTCTGATTATCCGTGTGACCTCTTTGCTAAGACTCTCCAGAGAGCCGTCCTCAAAACCAACACACATCTTGACATATCTCCCACATTGATCGCACTGTCTCCAGGAACGGCATTCAAGGAGCCAGGAACTTTTCTCCCTACACTGTCCATTGAGTTGTCCTCAAAACCAATATACATCCTGCTATATCTCCCACATGGAAAGTGCTTGGCGGGAGAAGTGGGGATTATGTTTAGACTTTCTCGGAACTGCTTCAAATCAACTAGATATCTTTGTGCTGTAAATCTCCCAACAGCCAAATCAAAAGCAGCAAACATCTCGCTGTATGTCCCACATCCAAAGTGCCAAGAGAGTACTGTAGAGCTTGCTCTCCCTGTCTTTGAGTACTGTTTTCAGTGTCCCGGTTACCTCTTTGCTAACATTCTCTTCAGAGCTGCAGTGAAACCAGGAACCACGTGGAGAAGGCACCCACACTGAAAATGACTGGAAGGAACGTTGGGGCTTCTTCTCAGTGTCTCTGACATAGGGTTTCACTGTCCCGGGAAAGCCTCTGCTAACACCCTGCAGAGCACAGCGCCCAATATACAGAAACGTCTTGCAGTATCTCCTACAGGGAAAGTGCCAGGAGGAATTGTGGAGCTTGTTCTCAGTGTCTCTGAGAATTGCTCTGATTATCCGTGTGACCTCTTTGCTAAGACTCTCCAGAGAGACGTCCTCAAAACCAACACACATCTTGACATATCTCCCACACTGACTGCAGAGTATCCAGGAACGGCATTCAAGGAGCCAGGAACTTTTCTGCCCACACTCTCCGGGGACAGTTCCTTAAAACCAATATACATCCTGCTATATCTCCCACATGGAAAGTGCCAGGAGGGAGAAGTGAGGATTATGCTTAGACTTTCTCAGAACTGCTTCAAATCAACTAGATATCTTTGTGCTGTAAATCTCCCAACAGCCAAACGCAAAAGCAGCAAACATCTCGCTGTATGTCCCACATCGTAAGTGCCAAGAGAGAGCTTGCTCTCCCTCTCTTTGAGTACTGTTTTCAGTGTCCCGGTTACCTCTTTGCTAACATTCTCTTCAGAGCTGCAGTGAAACCAGGAACCACGTGGAGAAGGCACCCACACTGAAAGTGCCTGGAAGGAACACTGGGGCTTCTTCTCAGTGTCTCTGACATAGGGTTTCACTGTCCCAGGAAAGCCTCTGCTAACACCCTGCAGAGCGCTGTGCCCAATATACAGAAACGTCTTGCAGTATCTCCTACAGGGAAAGTGCCAGGAGGAATTGTGGAGCTTGTTCTCAGTGTCTCTGAGAATTGCTCTGATTATCCGTGTGACCTCTTTGCTAAGACTCTCCAGAGAGACGTCCTCAAAACCAACACACATCTTGACATATCTCCCTCATTGATCGCAGTGTCTCCAGGAATGGCATTCAAGGAGCCAGGAACTTTTCTCCCTACACTGTCCATTGAGTTGTCCTCAAAACCAATATACATCCTGCTATATCTCCCACATGGAAAGTGCTTGGCGGGAGAAGTGGGGATTATGTTTAGACTTTCTCGGAACTGCTTCAAATCAACTAGATATCTTTGTGCTGTAAATCTCCCAACAGCCAAATCAAAAGCAGCAAACATCTCGCTGTATGTCCCACATCCAAAGTGCCAAGAGAGTAATGTAGAGCTTGCTAACCCTCTCCTTGAGTACTGTTTTCAGTGTCCCGGTTACCTCTTTGCTAACATTCTCTTCAGAGCTGCAGTGAAACCAGGAACCACGTGGAGAAGGCACCCACACTGAAAATGACTGGAAGGAACGTTGGGGCTCCTTCTCAGTGTCTCTGACATAGGGTTTCACTGTCCCGGGAAAGTCTCTGCTAACACCCTGCAGAGCGCTGTGCCCAATATACAGAAACGTCTTGCGGTATCTCCTACAGGGAAAGTGCCAGGAGGAATTGTGGAGCTTGGTCTCAGTGTCTCTGAGAATTGCTCTGATTATCCGTGTGACCTCTTTGCTAAGACTCTCCAGAGAGACGTCCTCAAAACCAACACACATCTTGACATATCTCCCTCATTGATCGCAGTGTCTCCAGGAACGGCATTCAAGGAGCCAGGAACTTTTCTCCCTACACTGTCCATTGAGTTGTCCTCAAAACCAATATACATCCTGCTATATCTCCCACATGGAAAGTGCTTGGCGGGAGAAGTGGGGATTATGTTTAGACTTTCTCGGAACTGCTTCAAATCAACTAGATATCTTTGTGCTGTAAATCTCCCAACAGCCAAATCAAAAGCAGCAAACATCTCGCTGTATGTCCCACATCCAAAGTGCCAAGAGAGTAATGTAGAGCTTGCTAACCCTCTCTTTGAGTACTGTTTTCAGTGTCCCGGTTACCTCTTTGCTAACATTCTCTTCAGAGCTGCAGTGAAACCAGGAACCACGTGGAGAAGGCACCCACACTGAAAATGACTGGAAGGAACGTTGGGGCTCCTTCTCAGTGTCTCTGACATAGGGTTTCACTGTCCCGGGAAAGTCTCTGCTAACACCCTGCAGAGCGCTGTGCCCAATATACAGAAACGTCTTGCGGTATCTCCTACAGGGAAAGTGCCAGGAGGAATTGTGGAGCTTGGTCTCAGTGTCTCTGAGAATTGCTCTGATTATCCGTGTGACCTCTTTGCTAAGACTCTCCAGAGAGACGTCCTCAAAACCAACACACATCTTGACATATCTCCCTCATTGATCGCAGTGTCTCCAGGAACGGCATTCAAGGAGCCAGGAACTTTTCTCCCTACACTGTCCATTGAGTTGTCCTCAAAACCAATATACATCCTGCTATATCTCCCACATGGAAAGTGCTTGGCGGGAGAAGTGGGGATTATGTTTAGACTTTCTCGGAACTGCTTCAAATCAACTAGATATCTTTGTGCTGTAAATCTCCCAACAGCCAAACGCAAAAGCAGCAAACATCTCGCTGTATGTCCCATATCCAAAGTGCCAAGAGAGTACTGTAGAGCTTGCTCTCCCTGTCTTTGAGTACTGTTTTCACTGTCCCAGTTACCTCTTTGCTAACATTCTCTTCAGAGCTGCAGTGAAACCAGGAACCACGTGGAGAAGGCACCCACACTGAAAGTGCCTGGAAGGAACATTGGGGCTTCTTCTCAGTGTCTCTGACATAGGGTTTCACTGTCCCAGGAAAGCCTCTGCTAACACCCTGCAGAGCGCTGTGCCCAATATACAGAAACGTCTTGCAGTATCTCCTACAGGGAAAGTGCCAGGAGGAATTGTGGAGCTTGTTCTCAGTGTCTCTGAGAATTGCTCTGATTATCCGTGTGACCTCTTTGCTAAGACTCTCCAGAGAGCCGTCCTCAAAACCAACACACATCTTGACATATCTCCCTCATTGATCGCAGTGTCTCCAGGAATGGCATTCAAGGAGCCAGGAACTTTTCTCCCTACACTGTCCATTGAGTTGTCCTCAAAACCAATATACATCCTGCTATATCTCCCACATGGAAAGTGCTTGGCGGGAGAAGTGGGGATTATGTTTAGACTTTCTCGGAACTGCTTCAAATCAACTAGATATCTTTGTGCTGTAAATCTCCCAACAGCCAAATCAAAAGCAGCAAACATCTCGCTGTATGTCCCACATCCAAAGTGCCAAGAGAGTAATGTAGAGCTTGCTAACCCTCTCCTTGAGTACTGTTTTCAGTGTCCCGGTTACCTCTTTGCTAACATTCTCTTCAGAGCTGCAGTGAAACCAGGAACCACGTGGAGAAGGCACCCACACTGAAAATGACTGGAAGGAACGTTGGGGCTTCTTCTCAGTGTCTCTGACATAGGGTTTCACTGTCCCGGGAAAGCCTCTGCTAACACCCTGCAGAGCGCTGTGCCCAATATACAGAAACGTCTTGCGGTATCTCCTACAGGGAAAGTGCCAGGAGGAATTGTGGAGCTTGGTCTCAGTGTCTCTGAGAATTGCTCTGATTATCCGTGTGACCTCTTTGCTAAGACTCTCCAGAGAGACGTCCTCAAAACCAACACACATCTTGACATATCTCCCACACTGACTGCAGAGTATCCAGGAACGGCATTCAAGGAGCCAGGAACTTTTCTGCCCACACTCTCCGGGGACAGTTCCTTAAAACCAATATACATCCTGCTATATCTCCCACATCGAAAGTGCCAGGAGGCAGAATTGGGGATTATGTTTAGACTTTCTCAGAACTGCTTCAAATCAACTAGATATCTTTGTGCTGTAAATCTCCCAACAGCCAAACGTAAAAGCAGCAAACATCTCGCTGTGTGTCCCACATCGTAAGTGCCAAGAGAGAGCTTGCTCTCCCTGTCTTTGAGTACTGTTTTCACTGTCCCGGTTACCTCTTTGCTAACATTCTCTTCAGAGCTGCAGTGAAACCAGGAACCACGTGGAGAAGGCACCCACACTGAAAGTGCCTGGAAGGAACATTGGGGCTTCTTCTCAGTGTCTCTGACATAGGGTTTCACTGTCCCGGGAAAGTCTCTGCTAACACCCTGCAGAGCGCTGTGCCCAATATACAGAAACGTCTTGCGGTATCTCCTACAGGGAAAGTGCCAGGAGGAATTGTGGAGCTTGGTCTCAGTGTCTCTGAGAATTGCTCTGATTATCCGTGTGACCTCTTTGCTAAGACTCTCCAGAGAGCCGTCCTCAAAACCAACACACATCTTGACATATCTCCCACATTGATCGCACTGTCTCCAGGAACGGCATTCAAGGAGCCAGGAACTTTTCTCCCTACACTGTCCATTGAGTTGTCCTCAAAACCAATATACATCCTGCTATATCTCCCACATGGAAAGTGCTTGGCGGGAGAAGTGGGGATTATGTTTAGACTTTCTCGGAACTGCTTCAAATCAACTAGATATCTTTGTGCTGTAAATCTCCCAACAGCCAAATCAAAAGCAGCAAACATCTCGCTGTATGTCCCACATCCAAAGTGCCAAGAGAGTAATGTAGAGCTTGCTAACCCTCTCTTTGAGTACTGTTTTCAGTGTCCCGGTTACCTCTTTGCTAACATTCTCTTCAGAGCTGCAGTGAAACCAGGAACCACGTGGAGAAGGCACCCACACTGAAAATGACTGGAAGGAACGTTGGGGCTTCTTCTCAGTGTCTCTGACATAGGGTTTCACTGTCCCGGGAAAGCCTCTGCTAACACCCTGCAGAGCACAGCGCCCAATATACAGAAACGTCTTGCAGTATCTCCTACAGGGAAAGTGCCAGGAGGAATTGTGGAGCTTGTTCTCAGTGTCTCTGAGAATTGCTCTGATTATCCGTGTGACCTCTTTGCTAAGACTCTCCAGAGAGACGTCCTCAAAACCAACACACATCTTGACATATCTCCCACACTGACTGCAGAGTATCCAGGAACGGCATTCAAGGAGCCAGGAACTTTTCTGCCCACACTCTCCGGGGACAGTTCCTTAAAACCAATATACATCCTGCTATATCTCCCACATGGAAAGTGCCAGGAGGGAGAAGTGAGGATTATGCTTAGACTTTCTCAGAACTGCTTCAAATCAACTAGATATCTTTGTGCTGTAAATCTCCCAACAGCCAAACGCAAAAGCAGCAAACATCTCGCTGTATGTCCCACATCGTAAGTGCCAAGAGAGAGCTTGCTCTCCCTGTCTTTGAGTACTGTTTTCACTGTCCCGGTTACCTCTTTGCTAACATTCTCTTCAGAGCTGCAGTGAAACCAGGAACCACGTGGAGAAGGCACCCACACTGAAAGTGCCTGGAAGGAACGTTGGGGCTTCTTCTCAGTGTCTCTGACATAGGGTTTCACTGTCCCGGGAAAGTCTCCGCTAACACCCTTCAGAGCGCAGTGCCCAATATACAGAAACGTCTTGCAGTATCTCCTACAGGGAAAGTGCCAGGAGGAATTGTGGAGCTTGTTCTCAGTGTCTCTGAGAATTGCTCTGATTATCCGTGTGACCTCTTTGCTAAGACTCTCCAGAGAGACGTCCTCAAAACCAACACACATCTTGACATATCTCCCTCATTGATCGCAGTGTCTCCAGGAACGGCATTCAAGGAGCCAGGAACTTTTCTCCCTACACTGTCCATTGAGTTGTCCTCAAAACCAATATACATCCTGCTATATCTCCCACATGGAAAGTGCTTGGCGGGAGAAGTGGGGATTATGTTTAGACTTTCTCGGAACTGCTTCAAATCAACTAGATATCTTTGTGCTGTAAATCTCCCAACAGCCAAATCAAAAGCAGCAAACATCTCGCTGTATGTCCCACATCCAAAGTGCCAAGAGAGTAATGTAGAGCTTGCTAACCCTCTCTTTGAGTTCTGTTTTCAATGTCCCGGTTACCTCTTTGCTAACATTCTCTTCAGAGCTGCAGTGAAACCAGGAACCACGTGGAGAAGGCACCCACACTGAAAATGACTGGAAGGAACGTTGGGGCTTCTTCTCAGTGTCTCTGACATAGGGTTTCACTGTCCCGGGAAAGCCTCTGCTAACACCCTGCAGAGCGCTGTGCCCAATATACAGAAACGTCTTGCAGTATCTCCTACAGGGAAAGTGCCAGGAGGAATTGTGGAGCTTGTTCTCAGTGTCTCTGAGAATTGCTCTGATTATCCGTGTGACCTCTTTGCTAAGACTCTCCAGAGAGACGTCCTCCAAACCAACACACATCTTGACATATCTCCCTCATTGATCGCAGTGTCTCCAGGAACGGCATTCAAGGAGCCAGGAACTTTTCTCCCTACACTGTCCATTGAGTTGTCCTCAAAACCAATATACATCCTGCTATATCTCCCACATGGAAAGTGCCAGGAGGGAGAAGTGGGGATTATGTTTAGACTTTCTCAGAACTGCTTCAAATCAACTAGATATCTTTGTGCTGTAAATCTCCCAACAGCCAAATCAAAAGCAGCAAACCTCTCGCTGTATGTCCCACATCCAAAGTGCCAAGAGAGTAATGTAGAGCTTGCTAACCCTCTCTTTGAGTACTGTTTTCAGTGTCCCGGTTACCTCTTTGCTAACATTCTCTTCAGAGCTGCAGTGAAACCAGGAACCACGTGGAGAAGGCACCCACACTGAAAGTGCCTGGAAGGAACACTGGGGCTTCTTCTCAGTGTCTCTGACATAGGGTTTCACTGTCCCAGGAAAGCCTCTGCTAACACCCTGCAGAGCGCTGTGCCCAATATACAGAAACGTCTTGCAGTATCTCCTACAGGGAAAGTGCCAGGAGGAATTGTGGAGCTTGTTCTCAGTGTCTCTGAGAATTGCTCTGATTATCCGTGTGACCTCTTTGCTAAGACTCTCCAGAGAGACGTCCTCAAAACCAACACACATCTTGACATATCTCCCTCATTGATCGCAGTGTCTCCAGGAATGGCATTCAAGGAGCCAGGAACTTTTCTCCCTACACTGTCCATTGAGTTGTCCTCAAAACCAATATACATCCTGCTATATCTCCCACATGGAAAGTGCTTGGCGGGAGAAGTGGGGATTATGTTTAGACTTTCTCGGAACTGCTTCAAATCAACTAGATATCTTTGTGCTGTAAATCTCCCAACAGCCAAATCAAAAGCAGCAAACATCTCGCTGTATGTCCCACATCCAAAGTGCCAAGAGAGTAATGTAGAGCTTGCTAACCCTCTCCTTGAGTACTGTTTTCAGTGTCCCGGTTACCTCTTTGCTAACATTCTCTTCAGAGCTGCAGTGAAACCAGGAACCACGTGGAGAAGGCACCCACACTGAAAATGACTGGAAGGAACGTTGGGGCTCCTTCTCAGTGTCTCTGACATAGGGTTTCACTGTCCCGGGAAAGTCTCTGCTAACACCCTGCAGAGCGCTGTGCCCAATATACAGAAACGTCTTGCGGTATCTCCTACAGGGAAAGTGCCAGGAGGAATTGTGGAGCTTGGTCTCAGTGTCTCTGAGAATTGCTCTGATTATCCATGTGACCTCTTTGCTAAGACTCTCCAGAGAGACGTCCTCAAAACCAACACACATCTTGACATATCTCCCACACTGACTGCAGAGTATCCAGGAACGGCATTCAAGGAGCCAGGAACTTTTCTGCCCACACTGTCCATTGAGTGGTCCTCAAAACCAATATACATCCTGCTATATCTCCCACATGGAAAGTGCTTGGCGGGAGAAGTGGGGATTATGTTTAGACTTTCTCGGAACTGCTTCAAATCAACTAGATATCTTTGTGCTGTAAATCTCCCAACAGCCAAACGCAAAAGCAGCAAACATCTCGCTGTATGTTCCACATCCAAAGTGCCAAGAGAGAGCTTGCTCTCCCTGTCTTTGAGTACTGTTTTCACTGTCCCGGTTACCTCTTTCTAACATTCTCTTCAGAGCTGCAGTGAAACCAGGAACCACGTGGAGAAGGCACCCACCCTGAAAATGACTGGAAGGAACGTTGGGGCTTCTTCTCAGTGTCTCTGATGTCGGGTTTCACTGTCCCGGGAAAGCCTCTGCTAACACCCTGCAGAGCGCAGTGCCCAATATACAGAAACGTCTTGCAGTATCTCCTACAGGGAAAGTGCCAGGAGGAATTGTGGAGCTTGGTCTCAGTGTCTCTGAGAATTGCTCTGATTATCCGTGTGACCTCTTTGCTAAGACTCTCCAGAGAGACGTCCTCAAAACCAACACACATCTTGAAATATCTCCCACACTGACCGCAGAGTATCCAGGAACGGCATTCAAGGAGCCAGGAAATTTTCTGCCCACACTCTCCGGGGACAGTTCCTTAAAACCAATATACATCCTGCTATATCTCCCACATCGAAAGTGCCAGGAGGCAGAATTGGGGATTATGTTTAGACTTTCTCAGAACTGCTTCAAATCAACTAGATATCTTTGTGCTGTAAATCTCCCAACAGCCAAACGTAAAAGCAGCAAACATCTCGCTGTGTGTCCCACATCGTAAGTGCCAAGAGAGAGCTTGCTCTCCCTGTCTTTGAGTACTGTTTTCACTGTCCCGGTTACCTCTTTGCTAACATTCTCTTCAGAGCTGCAGTGAAACCAGGAACCACGTGGAGAAGGCACCCACACTGAAAGTGCCTGGAAGGAACATTGGGGCTTCTTCTCAGTGTCTCTGACATAGGGTTTCACTGTCCCGGGAAAGTCTCTGCTAACACCCTGCAGAGCGCTGTGCCCAATATACAGAAACGTCTTGCGGTATCTCCTACAGGGAAAGTGCCAGGAGGAATTGTGGAGCTTGGTCTCAGTGTCTCTGAGAATTGCTCTGATTATCCGTGTGACCTCTTTGCTAAGACTCTCCAGAGAGCCGTCCTCAAAACCAACACACATCTTGACATATCTCCCACATTGATCGCACTGTCTCCAGGAACGGCATTCAAGGAGCCAGGAACTTTTCTCCCTACACTGTCCATTGAGTTGTCCTCAAAACCAATATACATCCTGCTATATCTCCCACATGGAAAGTGCTTGGCGGGAGAAGTGGGGATTATGTTTAGACTTTCTCG
This sequence comes from Larus michahellis, assembly GCF_964199755.1. Lineage (NCBI taxonomy): Eukaryota > Metazoa > Chordata > Aves > Charadriiformes > Laridae > Larus > Larus michahellis. The sequence continues at coordinate 49,108,524 of NC_133930.1, read as the reverse complement.
GAACTGCTTCAAATCAACTAGATATCTTTGTGCTGTAAATCTCCCAACAGCCAAATCAAAAGCAGCAAACATCTCGCTGTATGTCCCACATCCAAAGTGCCAAGAGAGTACTGTAGAGCTTGCTCTCCCTGTCTTTGAGTACTGTTTTCAGTGTCCCGGTTACCTCTTTGCTAACATTCTCTTCAGAGCTGCAGTGAAACCAGGAACCACGTGGAGAAGGCACCCACACTGAAAATGACTGGAAGGAACGTTGGGGCTTCTTCTCAGTGTCTCTGACATAGGGTTTCACTGTCCCGGGAAAGCCTCTGCTAACACCCTGCAGAGCACAGCGCCCAATATACAGAAACGTCTTGCAGTATCTCCTACAGGGAAAGTGCCAGGAGGAATTGTGGAGCTTGTTCTCAGTGTCTCTGAGAATTGCTCTGATTATCCGTGTGACCTCTTTGCTAAGACTCTCCAGAGAGACGTCCTCAAAACCAACACACATCTTGACATATCTCCCACACTGACTGCAGAGTATCCAGGAACGGCATTCAAGGAGCCAGGAACTTTTCTGCCCACACTCTCCGGGGACAGTTCCTTAAAACCAATATACATCCTGCTATATCTCCCACATGGAAAGTGCCAGGAGGGAGAAGTGAGGATTATGCTTAGACTTTCTCAGAACTGCTTCAAATCAACTAGATATCTTTGTGCTGTAAATCTCCCAACAGCCAAACGCAAAAGCAGCAAACATCTCGCTGTATGTCCCACATCGTAAGTGCCAAGAGAGAGCTTGCTCTCCCTCTCTTTGAGTACTGTTTTCAGTGTCCCGGTTACCTCTTTGCTAACATTCTCTTCAGAGCTGCAGTGAAACCAGGAACCACGTGGAGAAGGCACCCACACTGAAAGTGCCTGGAAGGAACACTGGGGCTTCTTCTCAGTGTCTCTGACATAGGGTTTCACTGTCCCAGGAAAGCCTCTGCTAACACCCTGCAGAGCGCTGTGCCCAATATACAGAAACGTCTTGCAGTATCTCCTACAGGGAAAGTGCCAGGAGGAATTGTGGAGCTTGTTCTCAGTGTCTCTGAGAATTGCTCTGATTATCCGTGTGACCTCTTTGCTAAGACTCTCCAGAGAGACGTCCTCAAAACCAACACACATCTTGACATATCTCCCTCATTGATCGCAGTGTCTCCAGGAATGGCATTCAAGGAGCCAGGAACTTTTCTCCCTACACTGTCCATTGAGTTGTCCTCAAAACCAATATACATCCTGCTATATCTCCCACATGGAAAGTGCTTGGCGGGAGAAGTGGGGATTATGTTTAGACTTTCTCGGAACTGCTTCAAATCAACTAGATATCTTTGTGCTGTAAATCTCCCAACAGCCAAATCAAAAGCAGCAAACATCTCGCTGTATGTCCCACATCCAAAGTGCCAAGAGAGTAATGTAGAGCTTGCTAACCCTCTCCTTGAGTACTGTTTTCAGTGTCCCGGTTACCTCTTTGCTAACATTCTCTTCAGAGCTGCAGTGAAACCAGGAACCACGTGGAGAAGGCACCCACACTGAAAATGACTGGAAGGAACGTTGGGGCTCCTTCTCAGTGTCTCTGACATAGGGTTTCACTGTCCCGGGAAAGTCTCTGCTAACACCCTGCAGAGCGCTGTGCCCAATATACAGAAACGTCTTGCGGTATCTCCTACAGGGAAAGTGCCAGGAGGAATTGTGGAGCTTGGTCTCAGTGTCTCTGAGAATTGCTCTGATTATCCGTGTGACCTCTTTGCTAAGACTCTCCAGAGAGACGTCCTCAAAACCAACACACATCTTGACATATCTCCCTCATTGATCGCAGTGTCTCCAGGAACGGCATTCAAGGAGCCAGGAACTTTTCTCCCTACACTGTCCATTGAGTTGTCCTCAAAACCAATATACATCCTGCTATATCTCCCACATGGAAAGTGCTTGGCGGGAGAAGTGGGGATTATGTTTAGACTTTCTCGGAACTGCTTCAAATCAACTAGATATCTTTGTGCTGTAAATCTCCCAACAGCCAAATCAAAAGCAGCAAACATCTCGCTGTATGTCCCACATCCAAAGTGCCAAGAGAGTAATGTAGAGCTTGCTAACCCTCTCCTTGAGTACTGTTTTCAGTGTCCCGGTTACCTCTTTGCTAACATTCTCTTCAGAGCTGCAGTGAAACCAGGAACCACGTGGAGAAGGCACCCACACTGAAAATGACTGGAAGGAACGTTGGGGCTCCTTCTCAGTGTCTCTGACATAGGGTTTCACTGTCCCGGGAAAGTCTCTGCTAACACCCTGCAGAGCGCTGTGCCCAATATACAGAAACGTCTTGCGGTATCTCCTACAGGGAAAGTGCCAGGAGGAATTGTGGAGCTTGGTCTCAGTGTCTCTGAGAATTGCTCTGATTATCCGTGTGACCTCTTTGCTAAGACTCTCCAGAGAGACGTCCTCAAAACCAACACACATCTTGACATATCTCCCTCATTGATCGCAGTGTCTCCAGGAACGGCATTCAAGGAGCCAGGAACTTTTCTCCCTACACTGTCCATTGAGTTGTCCTCAAAACCAATATACATCCTGCTATATCTCCCACATGGAAAGTGCTTGGCGGGAGAAGTGGGGATTATGTTTAGACTTTCTCGGAACTGCTTCAAATCAACTAGATATCTTTGTGCTGTAAATCTCCCAACAGCCAAACGCAAAAGCAGCAAACATCTCGCTGTATGTCCCATATCCAAAGTGCCAAGAGAGTACTGTAGAGCTTGCTCTCCCTGTCTTTGAGTACTGTTTTCACTGTCCCAGTTACCTCTTTGCTAACATTCTCTTCAGAGCTGCAGTGAAACCAGGAACCACGTGGAGAAGGCACCCACACTGAAAGTGCCTGGAAGGAACATTGGGGCTTCTTCTCAGTGTCTCTGACATAGGGTTTCACTGTCCCAGGAAAGCCTCTGCTAACACCCTGCAGAGCGCTGTGCCCAATATACAGAAACGTCTTGCAGTATCTCCTACAGGGAAAGTGCCAGGAGGAATTGTGGAGCTTGTTCTCAGTGTCTCTGAGAATTGCTCTGATTATCCGTGTGACCTCTTTGCTAAGACTCTCCAGAGAGCCGTCCTCAAAACCAACACACATCTTGACATATCTCCCTCATTGATCGCAGTGTCTCCAGGAATGGCATTCAAGGAGCCAGGAACTTTTCTCCCTACACTGTCCATTGAGTTGTCCTCAAAACCAATATACATCCTGCTATATCTCCCACATGGAAAGTGCTTGGCGGGAGAAGTGGGGATTATGTTTAGACTTTCTCGGAACTGCTTCAAATCAACTAGATATCTTTGTGCTGTAAATCTCCCAACAGCCAAATCAAAAGCAGCAAACATCTCGCTGTATGTCCCACATCCAAAGTGCCAAGAGAGTAATGTAGAGCTTGCTAACCCTCTCCTTGAGTACTGTTTTCAGTGTCCCGGTTACCTCTTTGCTAACATTCTCTTCAGAGCTGCAGTGAAACCAGGAACCACGTGGAGAAGGCACCCACACTGAAAATGACTGGAAGGAACGTTGGGGCTTCTTCTCAGTGTCTCTGACATAGGGTTTCACTGTCCCGGGAAAGCCTCTGCTAACACCCTGCAGAGCGCTGTGCCCAATATACAGAAACGTCTTGCGGTATCTCCTACAGGGAAAGTGCCAGGAGGAATTGTGGAGCTTGGTCTCAGTGTCTCTGAGAATTGCTCTGATTATCCGTGTGACCTCTTTGCTAAGACTCTCCAGAGAGACGTCCTCAAAACCAACACACATCTTGACATATCTCCCACACTGACTGCAGAGTATCCAGGAACGGCATTCAAGGAGCCAGGAACTTTTCTGCCCACACTCTCCGGGGACAGTTCCTTAAAACCAATATACATCCTGCTATATCTCCCACATGGAAAGAACCAGGAGGGAGAAGTGAGGATTATGCTTAGACTTTCTCAGAACTGCTTCAACTCAACTAGATATCTTTGTGCTGTAAATCTCCCAACAGCCAAACGCAAAAGCAGCAAACATCTCGCTGTATGTCCCACATCCAAAGTGCCAAGAGAGTACTGTAGAGCTTGCTCTCCCTCTCTTTGAGTACTGTTTTCACTGTCCCGGTTACCTCTTTGCTAACATTCTCTTCAGAGCTGCAGTGAAACCAGGAACCACGTGGAGAAGGCACCCACACTGAAAGTGCCTGGAAGGAACATTGGGGCTTCTTCTCAGTGTCTCTGACATAGGGTTTCACTGTCCCAGGAAAGCCTCTGCTAACACCCTGCAGAGCGCTGTGCCCAATATACAGAAACGTCTTGCAGTATCTCCTACAGGGAAAGTGCCAGGAGGAATTGTGGAGCTTGTTCTCAGTCTCTCTGAGAATTGCTCTGATTATCCATGTGACCTCTTTGCTAAGACTCTCCAGAGAGACGTCCTCAAAACCAACACACATCTTGACATATCTCCCTCATTGATCGCAGTGTCTCCAGGAACGGCATTCAAGGAGCCAGGAACTTTTCTCCCTACACTGTCCATTGAGTTGTCCTCAAAACCAATATACATCCTGCTATATCTCCCACATGGAAAGTGCTTGGCGGGAGAAGTGGGGATTATGTTTAGACTTTCTCGGAACTGCTTCAAATCAACTAGATATCTTTGTGCTGTAAATCTCCCAACAGCCAAACGCAAAAGCAGCAAACATCTCGCTGTATGTCCCATATCCAAAGTGCCAAGAGAGTACTGTAGAGCTTGCTCTCCCTGTCTTTGAGTACTGTTTTCACTGTCCCGGTTACCTCTTTGCTAACATTCTCTTCAGAGCTGCAGTGAAACCAGGAACCACGTGGAGAAGGCACCCACACTGAAAGTGCCTGGAAGGAACACTGGGGCTTCTTCTCAGTGTCTCTGACATAGGGTTTCACTGTCCCAGGAAAGCCTCTGCTAACACCCTGCAGAGCGCTGTGCCCAATATACAGAAACGTCTTGCAGTATCTCCTACAGGGAAAGTGCCAGGAGGAATTGTGGAGCTTGTTCTCAGTGTCTCTGAGAATTGCTCTGATTATCCGTGTGACCTCTTTGCTAAGACTCTCCAGAGAGACGTCCTCAAAACCAACACACATCTTGACATATCTCCCACACTGACCGCAGAGTATCCAGGAACGGCATTCAAGGAGCCAGGAACTTTTCTGCCCACACTCTCCGGGGACAGTTCCTTAAAACCAATATACATCCTGCTATATCTCCCACATGGAAAGTGCTTGGCGGGAGAAGTGGGGATTATGTTTAGACTTTCTCGGAACTGCTTCAAATCAACTAGATATCTTTGTGCTGTAAATCTCCCAACAGCCAAACGCAAAAGCAGCAAACATCTCGCTGTATGTCCCATATCCAAAGTGCCAAGAGAGTACTGTAGAGCTTGCTCTCCCTGTCTTTGAGTACTGTTTTCACTGTCCCGGTTACCTCTTTGCTAACATTCTCTTCAGAGCTGCAGTGAAACCAGGAACCACGTGGAGAAGGCACCCACACTGAAAGTGCCTGGAAGGAACACTGGGGCTTCTTCTCAGTGTCTCTGACATAGGGTTTCACTGTCCCAGGAAAGCCTCTGCTAACACCCTGCAGAGCGCTGTGCCCAATATACAGAAACGTCTTGCAGTATCTCCTACAGGGAAAGTGCCAGGAGGAATTGTGGAGCTTGTTCTCAGTGTCTCTGAGAATTGCTCTGATTATCCGTGTGACCTCTTTGCTAAGACTCTCCAGAGAGACGTCCTCAAAACCAACACACATCTTGACATATCTCCCACACTGACCGCAGAGTATCCAGGAACGGCATTCAAGGAGCCAGGAACTTTTCTGCCCACACTCTCCGGGGACAGTTCCTTAAAACCAATATACATCCTGCTATATCTCCCACATGGAAAGTGCTTGGCGGGAGAAGTGGGGATTATGTTTAGACTTTCTCGGAACTGCTTCAAATCAACTAGATATCTTTGTGCTGTAAATCTCCCAACAGCCAAACGCAAAAGCAGCAAACATCTCGCTGTATGTCCCATATCCAAAGTGCCAAGAGAGTACTGTAGAGCTTGCTCTCCCTGTCTTTGAGTACTGTTTTCACTGTCCCGGTTACCTCTTTGCTAACATTCTCTTCAGAGCTGCAGTGAAACCAGGAACCACGTGGAGAAGGCACCCACACTGAAAGTGCCTGGAAGGAACATTGGGGCTTCTTCTCAGTGTCTCTGACATAGGGTTTCACTGTCCCAGGAAAGCCTCTGCTAACACCCTGCAGAGCGCTGTGCCCAATATACAGAAACGTCTTGCAGTATCTCCTACAGGGAAAGTGCCAGGAGGAATTGTGGAGCTTGTTCTCAGTGTCTCTGAGAATTGCTCTGATTATCCGTGTGACCTCTTTGCTAAGACTCTCCAGAGAGACGTCCTCAAAACCAACACACATCTTGACATATCTCCCTCATTGATCGCAGTGTCTCCAGGAACGGCATTCAAGGAGCCAGGAACTTTTCTCCCTACACTGTCCATTGAGTTGTCCTCAAAACCAATATACATCCTGCTATATCTCCCACATGGAAAGTGCTTGGCGGGAGAAGTGGGGATTATGTTTAGACTTTCTCGGAACTGCTTCAAATCAACTAGATAGCTTTGTGCTGTAAATCTCCCAACAGCCAAATCAAAAGCAGCAAACATCTCGCTGTATGTCCCACATCCAAAGTGCCAAGAGAGTAATGTAGAGCTTGCTAACCCTCTCCTTGAGTACTGTTTTCAGTGTCCCGGTTACCTCTTTGCTAACATTCTCTTCAGAGCTGCAGTGAAACCAGGAACCACGTGGAGAAGGCACCCACACTGAAAATGACTGGAAGGAACGTTGGGGCTTCTTCTCAGTGTCTCTGACATAGGGTTTCACTGTCCCGGGAAAGCCTCTGCTAACACCCTGCAGAGCGCTGTGCCCAATATACAGAAACGTCTTGCGGTATCTCCTACAGGGAAAGTGCCAGGAGGAATTGTGGAGCTTGGTCTCAGTGTCTCTGAGAATTGCTCTGATTATCCGTGTGACCTCTTTGCTAAGACTCTCCAGAGAGACGTCCTCAAAACCAACACACATCTTGACATATCTCCCACACTGACTGCAGAGTATCCAGGAACGGCATTCAAGGAGCCAGGAACTTTTCTGCCCACACTCTCCGGGGACAGTTCCTTAAAACCAATATACATCCTGCTATATCTCCCACATGGAAAGAACCAGGAGGGAGAAGTGGGGATTATGCTTAGACTTTCTCAGAACTGCTTCAACTCAACTAGATATCTTTGTGCTGTAAATCTCCCAACAGCCAAACGCAAAAGCAGCAAACATCTCGCTGTATGTCCCACATCCAAAGTGCCAAGAGAGTACTGTAGAGCTTTCTCTCCCTGTCTTTGAGTACTGTTTTCACTGTCCCGGTTACCTCTTTGCTAACATTCTCTTCAGAGCTGCAGTGAAACCAGGAACCACGTGGAGAAGGCACCCACACTGAAAGTGCCTGGAAGGAACATTGGGGCTTCTTCTCAGTGTCTCTGACATAGGGTTTCACTGTCCCAGGAAAGCCTCTGCTAACACCCTGCAGAGCGCTGTGCCCAATATACAGAAACGTCTTGCAGTATCTCCTACAGGGAAAGTGCCAGGAGGAATTGTGGAGCTTGTTCTCAGTCTCTCTGAGAATTGCTCTGATTATCCATGTGACCTCTTTGCTAAGACTCTCCAGAGAGACGTCCTCAAAACCAACACACATCTTGACATATCTCCCTCATTGATCGCAGTGTCTCCAGGAACGGCATTCAAGGAGCCAGGAACTTTTCTCCCTACACTGTCCATTGAGTTGTCCTCAAAACCAATATACATCCTGCTATATCTCCCACATGGAAAGTGCTTGGCGGGAGAAGTGGGGATTATGTTTAGACTTTCTCGGAACTGCTTCAAATCAACTAGATATCTTTGTGCTGTAAATCTCCCAACAGCCAAACGCAAAAGCAGCAAACATCTCGCTGTATGTCCCATATCCAAAGTGCCAAGAGAGTACTGTAGAGCTTGCTCTCCCTGTCTTTGAGTACTGTTTTCACTGTCCCGGTTACCTCTTTGCTAACATTCTCTTCAGAGCTGCAGTGAAACCAGGAACCACGTGGAGAAGGCACCCACACTGAAAGTGCCTGGAAGGAACACTGGGGCTTCTTCTCAGTGTCTCTGACATAGGGTTTCACTGTCCCAGGAAAGCCTCTGCTAACACCCTGCAGAGCGCTGTGCCCAATATACAGAAACGTCTTGCAGTATCTCCTACAGGGAAAGTGCCAGGAGGAATTGTGGAGCTTGTTCTCAGTGTCTCTGAGAATTGCTCTGATTATCCGTGTGACCTCTTTGCTAAGACTCTCCAGAGAGACGTCCTCAAAACCAACACACATCTTGACATATCTCCCACACTGACCGCAGAGTATCCAGGAACGGCATTCAAGGAGCCAGGAACTTTTCTGCCCACACTCTCCGGGGACAGTTCCTTAAAACCAATATACATCCTGCTATATCTCCCACATGGAAAGTGCTTGGCGGGAGAAGTGGGGATTATGTTTAGACTTTCTCGGAACTGCTTCAAATCAACTAGATATCTTTGTGCTGTAAATCTCCCAACAGCCAAACGCAAAAGCAGCAAACATCTCGCTGTATGTCCCATATCCAAAGTGCCAAGAGAGTACTGTAGAGCTTGCTCTCCCTCTCTTTGAGTACTGTTTTCACTGTCCCGGTTACCTCTTTGCTAACATTCTCTTCAGAGCTGCAGTGAAACCAGGAACCACGTGGAGAAGGCACCCACACTGAAAGTGCCTGGAAGGAACATTGGGGCTTCTTCTCAGTGTCTCTGACATAGGGTTTCACTGTCCCAGGAAAGCCTCTGCTAACACCCTGCAGAGCGCTGTGCCCAATATACAGAAACGTCTTGCAGTATCTCCTACAGGGAAAGTGCCAGGAGGAATTGTGGAGCTTGTTCTCAGTGTCTCTGAGAATTGCTCTGATTATCCGTGTGACCTCTTTGCTAAGACTCTCCAGAGAGACGTCCTCAAAACCAACACACATCTTGACATATCTCCCTCATTGATCGCAGTGTCTCCAG